>NW_004524587.1:8843681-8853681 GCF_000260255.1 Octodon degus
AGGTAGGGGGCTATGCGGAGGCGCAGAGGGGGGCAAGGACACAGACCCGAAGACACACGGAAAGAGAACTGGCGCCACAGCAAAGTGAAAGGTGGGGTGCTCTGCTCAGAACGTGAGCAGACAGAAGCAGTTTCGGGTTGCGTAGACTCCCCTAGACCCCCTTGTGGAAAGCAGACAGCCCCTCCCTCACGGGTAATGTGTTGGCTACACTGCCCCCTGCTGGTCGTCCTGGGGAAGCGCACAAATGCTGACGAACCAGTAAAAAGAATGAACTTAGATTTTTCACAGATGCTGCGAAGGACTTCCCGATCCCCCCGGCCCAAGGCTAATTATTAGCGCTAGTTGTGGCAATACCGTTCCCTCCACTTTTTCTTTCTTTTTCCTAGGGATCCACAGAACTGGCATCTTTTCCTCTCTTAGGCACTGCTACCATCCATTCTGTAAATTGTGGCTCTAACGTGACATCTCGACTTCCTGACTTCAATATTCCCTGTGAAGACAAAGCCCGAGCATCTTATTTCTGTCCACTTATTAATAACCACCATAATAATGTCACCTGAAGATGAAAGTCTTTTCATGTTTTCCTCTCTGCCTTTGTGCCTGAGGAGGGAGGCACCTCTTCAAACAACTTCCTGGACCACCACTGGGTTTTTAGGCCATTTTACCAGGGCTTGTTCATTCCTAGTGGCTCCTCTCCTGCTCTGACGAATCTTGCATGACACTGAGCCGCCCTCGAGCTGAATTCCATGCTCCAAACCTCCTCGTGCTTTGGGACCTCGGGCTGAGATGGGTGCTCGCCTGCTTCCTCCACTCATTAGGGTGCAGAATCAGTAAGAAGCTCCTAGGGCTCGCAGCGCACGCGCACGCCAGCGCACCTGTGGTGAGCACAGTCCGGATTAAGAGCTGGAGCCGTCCAGCCGCTGAGAAGAGTCAGCGCTCTTCGCCGTACAGGCTAAAACACAGCTTCCCTTCATCCGCTGTGACGAATGATGAAGATGGTGTCTACTGAATGCTTACCGCACGCCAAGCACCGTTCTAAATTCTGCGCATATTTGTAGCTCAGAGACCCCATGAACTAGAATCTATTATTAGCATTATTCTTCTCAATTTATAGATCAGGAAATAGAGGCAATGAGAAGATAATGAAATCACTTGTCCGAGGTCACGAAGTCCAGAAGCAAGAATTCAAGGCTTGGAATGCAGGCTCCCTGAGCTCCTTCGAGGGCACGCCTGCTGCACGCAGGAGTCCTGGCCTCAGAGCCCACCTGTGAACCCGCTGAGTTATTCTGCCCCTCATCGCAAGTAATGAGACTGATGTTGTGGCTTATAGGCTCTGGCAGTTGGCCTAGTTTGAATTTCAGTCCCCACTTTACCACTCTGCCACTTGCAATCTGTGTAAGCATGGGCAAAATACTTAAAATATTATTTGTTTATTTATTTGGTATCATGTCTCACTACACAGTTCAAACTCATAGTGATCCTCCTGTCTCAGCCTTCCCAGCACCGGGATTACAGGAACGTGCCACAACGCCTGGTTTGGGGACCGGCATGACATCTTGGGGTCCCAAGGCAATGAGGTATGAGGGATCCAACACGGATCCTTGCACTTGCCAGGCAGGTGCTTAAACTGCTGAGCTGTCTCCCCAGCTTTAAAATTTTAAGGCTTCATTTTCCTCATCTGCAAAATTGGGAGATAAAACAGGACCTACCTCATGCAACCATGCTGAAATAAAATGATGCCTATCAATTATGCAGCAAAGGGCCTGGCAAACATGAAACACTTAGTAGATGATAAACATATTTATATTTTTTTCCAACTGTACTGAATCCCTTTGTTGTTGGTATTTGTTGCTCCTGGCTCTTCTGCTATCTCACTGCATGACTGAAGATGTAGCTCTCTGGGATCACCACATAACCTCTTTCTTATCTATACTGCATGGTTTTCCTTTCCCACCCTCCAGAGGACTATCTCCCTTAGACAACTAAAGACAAAACAGCCCTTAAAAAAATAAGTATATCGTTTTATTTTCCTGCTTAAATCATAGTGGCTCCCCATTGCACAAAAAAATGAAATCTAAAACACTCAGCATGACTTACAAAAGTGTACTTGATATGACCCTGCCCAGCTTTCCCACCTTAAATCTCTCTCCTTACTCTCTTACTTATTGGCTTTCTTCCCATTCTTGAGTTTAACAACTCATTCCCACCTTGTGATATTTGTGAGAGATGCAGCCAAAAAAATTTTCATTTTGAGCTTTACAAGGCTGTGTTCTTTTTGTCAGGGTCCAACTCAAATATTATTCTTTATTGAGGTATATTCCTTTGTTCTTGGGTCCATTCCCTCTCCCAGCCACTCTCACAGAGTTTACCACTGTCTCAAACGCTCTCGCTGGTTGCTCTTTCAAGTGACTTCCTTCCCACCAGAACACAAATGACAGAAGAGTGCAGTTAGGAGGACTGGTGTAGCCACAGTCTCATAGTACTAGGGGTTCTGTTCCTAGTCGACTTTTCAGTGCATAAATGTTGAGTTGATGAATACATAGGCCAGGCATAGTGGTGCATGCCTGGAATCTTAGCATTCAGGAAACTGAGTCAGGAAGACTGCAAGTCTCAGCCCAGCCTGGGTAACTTAATGTCTTTGCAAGAGCTTGTCTCAAAATAGAAAATTTGAAAGGAGTGAGGTTGTGAGTCAACACCCAAGCCCTGGGTTTAATTCCTACTGCCAGAAAGGAAGGAAGGAAGGAAAGAAAGAAAGAGGATTCAGTTAATCCAATATTCACTTATAAAGCACAATGATTTAGATTTAAAGATATCAATTTTTTTTCCAGCTCTAAACTGCTAAGAACCTTGGGGCATCCTGACGTCCTGAGTTGATATAGACAGAAGGCTCTGAACTATGAAAGTCTAGGATGTACAGTTGAAAAATATTTACCAGATTATGGAATAAGGCTATAATAATCTTTCATGTAACTAAAGACATACATCCAAATGTACCCAAAATTTCTCTCATGGTAACATTTACAGTTTTTTCTTAGGTCTATAATTCCCTATGATTAACTACTATGACAAGGAGAATTATATTATCAGAGAAGACTGGGATGAGCAACAGGCTGATATAACTTTGCTGTGACCCGGAGATGTGTTTCTTGATTGACTCTCAGAGTGCTCATAAGTACCTTGTAGAATAATCCATCTGATGCTACCCAGGAGCACAAAAAGGTTTCTAGATGAACCTGGGATTTATCCAACATCTTGGCACCAAGACTATCACTTGGGTGCTTGCCCACACCATTTTTTTTTAAAGAAAATCATTTAATTAATTTATTTATTTATTCATTGGGTATAGGGTTTCACTACACAGCTCAGACTCATAATGATCCTCCTGTCTCAGCCTCCCCAGCACTAGGATGGCAGGAGTGGGCCACCACACCCGGTTTCAGGGGCTGGCAAGATGGCATAGCATGTGATACTGGGGTTCTAACCTGGGTCCTTGTACTTTCCCGGCAGGTGCTTAGACTGCTGAGCTATCTCCCCAGCCCCTACCCACGCCATTTTAAAAATTACTTTCACAGACCTGTTTAGCCTCTACCATAAGCAGCTAAAGGATGATCAAAAGAAGGATCAGTACCAACTCTTATACAGTATAAATTGATCAGACACCAAAGTAATGCATCATTTGTCAATTACAATAAATATGATGGCAGAATATTCTTAAGAAAAGGATAGATTATTATTTTGTATGGTAAGTAAGAGAATACAGGTTGAGAAAGTATAACAACACTTATTGATGAGGGTGTGAAATATCAAGCAACAACAAAAGTGGAATAGTGTCTGTACTCATCCTGCTGGAAAACACCCTCGTGGGAGCCTTTGCTTGCTTTGGGGACTCTAATTAGCATGTTTGACTCAAAGTCAAAGAACTCTGAGGACCCAAGCATATCATTTCTACCCAGAGAAAACTGACTTCCTTAAAATCCTGATGTCACCACACGCTGCTCTCCGGTACACACATTAATTTGTCCTCCTCCCTGGGGAGCGCAAGGAGGAGTTTGCAGAAAGAGAACAGAAGAACAGAAAGAGCAAAGTGACGCCCTAGGCAAGACACAAAGCCCTGTAATAGGCAGTTCTGGAAGGCAGGAGGTTGCATCAGCTTCAATAGCAGAGGAAACTTGCCTTATTTCTCTTTGCTCATATAACCAGGTACTCCATAAATGTCAGGGGGAGGATGGCAAAGAAGTAAACAGTTATTATGAGAGAGGAAGGGAGGGCATTGGGTTTCTGTCAGTTGTCTGGATTGTAAACTATTGCAGTGTCCAGGTGACCTGCAGCATTCCTTTGCTAGCACAATAGCAGCTATTTGTACAGATATGGGAAGCCCTGGTTTAAACCACAAAGCATATTTATGGGGACTGCAAACATAGGTGCTCTTTGAATGTGTGACCTCTTCCCGCTCTCTCAGGTTGGTTGTGATTTCCTCGGCTTAATTTCCTCGAATCCATCCGACAGGCATGCGGAAGGTGCGTTTGGGGCTATGGAGGGCCCGCTGGGTTTAGCAATCCCTCAAAATATAAGAGAAGTATTTCTCCAGATGGCGGGGCCTTTGGGGTTCAAAGGAATGTGTTTTTGGCTGTGAGCAAGGCTTAGTCGTCCCTGTTGGCCAGCCACCTACCCTGAGCCTCATGTGCTGTGTGCACTGTGCCAATCCACCAGCAGTTCTGAGCCCCGGGGTGAGTATTGCTATTTGGAAAGAAAACTAAGCATTTCTGTGAGAAATTAAATACTTTGCTCTGGAATGGATCTAAATTACTCAGCCTCCAGACTGACACAGCGTAAGGAGAAAATTTTATTAAAAAAAAAACAAACCCTGAAGTCAGAAATGGCTGGATTTAAATCTCAACTCAGCTCTACTTAACTATGTGACCTTGAATAAGCTATCCAGTCTCCTTGAGCACCAAATTATTTGTATAGAAAGTACAGATGAACGTGTTGCTGTTTTTTAGGAAGTGTTGTGATAAGGATTAAAAAAGGTAATTTATGCAAAGTGCTCAGGGCCCTAGCTAATGGATAGCATGCAATTAGTCACACACAATTTTACATTGACACATCCAGCCTTATAATCAGGGAATATTTTTTTCAAGTGGGTAAAGGTGGGAAACACCTTCATGGAGAGAGTCCATCTTTTGGGTGATAACTCAAGTGGTTTCAAGATGCTTTGTCGGATACACCTGGTCAACAGAGATCAGTACTGTGGACAGCTCCAAGGCAGCGACCATGGCAGAAGGGGCTGGCTTTGAATTTGGACCATCAGCTTCATGGTTTTAGAACTGTAATTCTAAAACCATGAAGTAGATTTTTAAAAGGTGGTATATATACACAGAGGAATTTTATTCCATCCCCAAGAAGAAGGAACTTGAGTCATTTGTAGGAAAGTGGATCTTGAGACCATGGTGTTAAACGACGTAAGTTAGACATAGAAAGTCAAATTGTACATGGTTTCTTTCATATGAGATAACCAATTACAAATAAATTAGCAAATAAAACAAAGGCAGGCTTTTGGAAAAGGTGGGTGGATCCTGGGGAGGGATATAGCAAGGTGAAGAAGAGAACTGAAAATAATTAAGATGATCAGTTTTCCCTGCAAGTCTGTGTTTCACGTGCACAGTTCCTGTGTCTTGAGTTTTCTTTTTGCCCAGAGGATCTCTGAAAAAACAGGACTAAATCCCCAAATGAGTAAGGAGGACTGCAGGCCATCAGAAAGGTCTATTCTGAAGGTATTTCCCCGACAAATTTGCCCTGCTGCAGAGAATTTTCCTGGCTCCCCACAGTTCCCCATCATCCTTGGACTTTTCAGACCTGATCATATTTCATTCAGAAATGTAAAAAAGCATGCTGAATGACCCAGTGCCCCAACCCAAGGGTGAGACCATCCACCAATTCCAGGCTACCTCTACATTGTTTTGCTTCCCCTTGGCATAGGGCAGCAGATGTGAGGACTAACCAACCAACTCATCCTGAACGAGGACATTGCCTGGGAAGAAGAAAGAACAAGATCCTGTGACAATCAACACTAAGTTCAGCTGTCCACTTGAACTGCTACCCCATGGCTTACATCCAGCAGAGACCAGAGGGCTGCTTGTGTTTCCCATCTACCAAAGGGAACAAGGACACATCTCGGCTTGGACTGCAACCATGGTCTGGGATGAATGGACAGAGGGGCCTCTGCTGCAGGGTGGGCACCTCAAATCCCCCAGGTAGATGAAGAAAATCATGACTGTCTGAAGCCTGAGACTAAATCTTGGGGGAAAATACACTCATTAAAAGACACAGGAATTTTTTCTTGGACTCGATCTTTTTAAAATTTTTCTTTTTTCTTTTTATTTCCTTTTATTCATCTGGTTATTTGGGCATTTGGAGGTTTTTTTTTTCCTTCTTTTAGTTTACTTGCTGTCCATTTCTCTTTTCCTCCTTTCAACTTTCCCCTCTCTTCTTTCTTAACTTTTTATTTTGTGTACTGTGTCTGTAATGATCTGTTCTCTTTTTCTAACCTTTTTTCTTTTTTAAGTTCTTTTTTAAAGGGACAGCCAAATAGCTCAGCAGATTAAAGCACCTGCTAGCAGGCACAGAGGCCAGGGCTTGGATCCCCTGGCCTGCCATGCTGGCCCCACCCCTGGGGCATGCTGAGATTGCAATTGAGACTGGGCATAGTGGCATGCACCTGTAATCCCAGCTCTTGGGAGGCTGTAAACAGGTGGATCACTATGAATCCGATCTAGTAGTGAGACCCTGTAGACCCTTCCCTAAAATTAAAAAATAAAAAATAAAAAATATTCTTTATTCATCCCTTCTACTGTTGTTTATCACTATTAACTTACTTCCATTCTTTGATAGGACTGTCTCTCAGTTTTCTCTCCTTTTCATATCCCATTGACTAATTACTCAAACTCTGCTTTTGTTCATTCTCTAGCTCCCAACCTTCTCCACTCTTACTAGTAAAACTACTGTCTTGATTACTTTTCTCTCGGTGCTGGGATAAAATACCCAATAACCCATATTAAGGAAGGCAAGATTTCTTTAGCTCACAGTTAGTGGAGGTTTCAGTCCATACTCAGCTGGCTCCAACGCAGAGTGGCACAGAGCGGAGGGCAGTAGCTCATAGCGATGGAAAGCAGCAAAGAGCAAAGGGAGGAGCAGTGGCAGCAGGGAGCAAGCCTCTCTGCCTGCCTTATATTGTATATAAGGCCCAGGGTGGCTGTAGCACTCACACCCAAAATCCCAGCACTGGATCATGAATTTATCACAGACTCTAGAAGCCCACCCCAAGGACTGCATGAGGGAGGCTTTGGGGGGGACAACTAGACACAAACCATAAAAACTAGAAAGCTTTATGTATCTCTAGATAGCTAGTCTACACTATTGCTGTTGAGTACATGCATATCCATGTTTGTAACAACACAATTTACAATAGCTAAATCATGGAAGCACCCTATATGTTCATCAAAAGATGAATGGATAAATAAAATGAGGTATGTACATACAATGTAGTACTATTCTGCTATGAAGAAAGAGCAATTTGAGTCATTTATAAGAAGATGGCTGGGTGTGGTCACAGGCATGGTGGCGCATGTCTGTAATCCCAGCATTCAGGAGGCTGAGGCAGGAGGAGGCCGGCCTGGGCTACGAAGTGAGTTCAAGGCCAGCCTGAACTGCATGATGAAATCCTGTCAAAAAAAAAGAAAGAAAGAAAGAAAGAAAGAAAGAAAGAAAGAAAGAAAGAAAGAAAGAAAGATGAGCTAAGTGTGTGAAATGACATTTCTAGCAAAATGTATAAATTCTAGATTCTGGATATTGATAAATTATATCCAAATACTTTCAATTTTCACACTGAAAACATGTGGACCTATTAAAATACTAGCTTTAGAAAAAAAATTCAAGAAAAAGAAACTAAAAGAAAGTTTGCCTCATAATAGTACTGCTCTTTTGCACGTTACTAATTATTGCATTTCTATGTGTGTACGTGTTGTGCTAGGAATGAAATCCACAACTTCATCTATGCTAGACAAGCATCCCACCACTGAGCTTGCCCCAGCCCACTAAGTATTTCTCTAATAGCTGAAGTGTGAATTTATGTTCCTCCTATTTATAAAATATATAAATTTGGTCCCTACAGAAGTAAGCAATCAATATTTTCATTTTTAAATAAAATTGATCTGTGTCATAACCATGAGTCTTATATAAAATATATTCTCTAGCTTTCCTTCCATTTAATCAAAATTCATCATTCTAATTTATATTTTTCAAGCTGCAAACCTGCAAAATTTCTAGCTTCCCATTGAAATTTTGCACATTCAGATCTGAAATTGCTTGTCAACAAAATACAGGTATATACATTTAAAAAATATTTAAGATATGTTACATGCAATCTTCCAAAGCAAAAGTGTAAATTTTATGTATTGCAAACATACACCGATAAAAAATGAACCATGGGCTATGCAAAATCAATACTGGAAAGGCGACCGGCATTTTAAAATAGAACAAAGGAGAGGATAATGGAATTAAAATGCAGAGGATATTTGTAAGTAGGATAAGTAGAGCTTCATGAACTTTTATGCTTTGTTCTGTTTTGTTGAAGAGAGAGAGAGAAAGAGAGAGAGAGAGAGAGAGAGAGAGAGAGAGAGAGAGAGAGAGAGGAGATGTCTTATCACTATATTTCAAATGGCTAAAGTTGGAAAACCACTAACCCATTAGATCATTTTTCTCTAGAAAAAAAAATCCATTCTCAAACTATTTGTGGCTTCACTGACTATCGGTGTCTCCCTCTGGTTGAAATTCCCTAAGCCATTTCTCAGGAGAATGCCTTTTCTAGTTACAATGAATGAAGCAGCTCCAGTGGCCCAGCAAGTAACACCTCCAGGGAGCTTACGTAAGCACCCCCAAGATATGGAAAAGGTTAAACATTTTTTGACCACCAGCATTCTCCTCAATCTTCTAAACCCACCCAACTTCCTTTTGGGAACTTACCTTTTCCATTTGGGATAAGGATCTGGGTCTTGCCCTTTGCCACTCAACATGTATCCTTGTGACCATATCCCACAGCGATCAAGTATTGCTTCCCTAGAGTTTTATCCATGAAGAGACAGCCCAGCAGCTTGGCCTGGTGGGTCCATTCCTGACCATGTCTGGTGACTCCTGGCATCACTGCCTTGCTGGGCTGCCCCTAGTGGTGCCTCATTTCCAGCCTAGTTCTTCAGCCTCCAAAGAATCCATTAGCCCTCGTTTCCATCCATTGCATTTACCTTTGTACAAACTGATTTGAATCTTTTTCTATAACCTGCTGCTATGGGTGATATTCCAGTACTCAGCAATGAACCCACCTGAACCAAACCCACCTGAGCCTCCTGGCACTCAGAACAGGGGCCAGCTGCAGAGTTGGTGTGACCGCTCTGGTGTATCCTAAGCGTCAGCCCAGTTGGTAGCCTAAGAGACACAACAATAACCCAGGCCAAAACACACCAGCATTCGTAGCCATCAAGCTAAAATCAGAAGTAATCACAAGGATGGGCCCTTTCCTGGGCTCAGAACAGAGACCTAATCAGTTTGGAGTCAACAAACAATTTCAGGAACTAACAGCATCCCAATAAAAGGTATAGAAGAACAGGGAATCTGATCTATCAATGGATAAACAGAGCTAGAAATAATTATTTTTCTTTCCAGAAGGTCATAGCTCTCATATATTCCACAAATTATGGACAATATAAGTGAAATTCATAGGTGGATAAATATTGATAAAACTATAATAGCTATGTAACTTATAATTATACTACATAGCTACCTTCTACTCTTGGAAAACAATACTGGCTTTTTATTAAGGTAATGAGATAATTTTTCTCTATAAAATTAACTATTTAGTAAAATGTGGGTTAATTTCTTAACACTATGTAAATAAGAGTATAGTTGGTACAAAGTTGTAGTAAGAATCTTTATAGCAACAGGGGCTGGTGAG
>NW_004524587.1:8856181-8865819 GCF_000260255.1 Octodon degus
TTGAGGCTGAAACACTTGGTAAATAAAATAAAGCGGCATTGAGGTATAATTAAAGTATAAAATAACCCATAGAGTCTATAGAGTCTATAGAGATATAAATACTTGGATAAATAAGTAAATGAAGGGTACTAGATAAATGCAAACTTATTCCAAATAATTTATGTGGACACTCTGCATTCAGGGAGATGTAGGAGCATATTCCTTAATTGGAGGCTGCCCATAATATCTTCCTTCCAAACAGTATAACACAGAAGTGGAGTAAAGCCTCCAAATTTACAAAAGGAAAAAAGAATGTGGAAAACGCTACCTTATCTGAATGCTCAAGGTTGACATCTGCATGCCAAGTCATGTTGGTAGTCGTACCCTTGATACGATGAGATGGGTACTTCCTCTTCCTCCAAAACCTATAGCCCCAGTCTACATCATGAGGACAACATCAGGCAAATCCTAACTGAACAATGGTCTAGGTAATATTCTCTCAGCATTTTTCAAAGCTGTCAAGGACATCAAGGCCAAGGAAAGCTTGAGAAACTGTCGCAGGCAAGAGGCACCTATAGAGACATAACAACTGGTGCAAAGGGGAATCATGAAAGGATCCTGGAGCAGAATAGGGACATTAGATGAAAACTAAGGAAACATGAATAATGCATGGGCTCTAGGTAATAACAACACATCAAGATTCCTTCCTTTATTATGACAAATATATACTAATATATATAGGAATAGAAGAGACTGAGTGTGAGATATATGGAAACTATATTATTTTCATTTTTTATAAATCTTTTTTCTACTTTAGGGAAGGGTCTACAGGCTGTTCAGGGTCTCACAACTAGATCGGACTTGTAGTGATCCATTTTACAGCCTCCCAAAAGCTGGGATTACAGGCATGCCCCACCACTCCTAGTCTCAATTGCTGGCTCAGTGCGCCCTGGGGGCAGGGCCAGCATGGCAGGCCCAAAGATTGAACCCCTTAATCTGCTGAGCTATTGGCCAGCCTTATAATTCTTAAACTAGCCTAACATTAAGCTTATTCTAAGAATTAAACTCTGCCTGTAATGCACGGCAGTATTTCCTATTTCAGTAAACAGACTCTGTCCTTCCAGTTCCTGAGGCTCAAACTCTTGGAGACGTCACTGACTCCATTCTCATTTTCACCCATGTGACCCAACATCTGATCACACTGCTATCTCAGGACTTCTCCCTGGTTATCTGGGAAGCCCTGGGGGGACCTCCCCTCCCATGACACAGCCTCTGCTTGCAGATCCTTCAAGCCTGTGCTCAAGCGTCACCTCCATGGGTGATGCCCTCTGTCACTGTACCTGCAGAATGCAAGCAAAATGCACAACAATCTTCCCTACCCACTCAGGCTGTCTCATAGTTTTTCAAAGAATTCATCATCATGAAAAAGAAAAAGGTAGCCTTGACAGCTAGGAGCGGGCATGGCATCCTCGGCTCGGCTGTCGTGTTCTCCTGTCGAGCACAAACTCACAGAAACATATCAGACAGCACTAGTCTGTTTCCATGATGGTTTAAGACAAAACCAGACACCTCTATAATAATATTAAACACAGAGAAGAACAAGAACAATGTCCAAAACACAACAATGGCCAAACAACCTCCGTATTCTTGCTAACATGAATAATGGCTGTTGTTTTTACAAATTACAACTTGGAGCTTGTTCTGTTCTTCTTGCCTATTTATTTATTTATTTGATACAAAGTCTCACTACACAGTTCCGACTTGATGTGATCCTCCTGTCTCAGCCTCCCTGAGTGCTGGGGTCATAGGTATGCGGCACCATGCCCAGCGAGGCACACCCCAGGATCCGGGACCTGCACACCATGCAGTAACCGGGCTTGAACTCAGGACCTCGCACTTGCCAAGCAGGCTCTTATACCATGGAGCTGTCTTCCTAGCCTTCTTCTTGCCTTCTAGATAAGAACTGCTGAGCTACCATGACAAGACTGAACAATGCACTCCCCTCAAATATGCACACATCCTAATCTCAAGAACCTGCGACTTTGTCACTTTTGTGGCAGAAGGAAATGTATAGGTGTAATTAAGTTGAAGACTTTTAGATGGAGAGATTATCCTGAATTATCCAAGTGGGCTGAATATAAATACCATCCTCCTTACAAGAGACAGAGTCAGTGAAGGGAATAAGATAGCACCCTGCTGCTGGCTTTGACGATTACAGAAGGGCCCACAAACCAGGGAATATCAGCAAGACTTAGAAGCTAGGAAAGGCGACAAGACATATTGTCCTCCTGGAGCCCCCAGAGGCACAAGCTCTGCTGACACCCTGACTATGAAGCAGGTGAAACTGATTTTGGATGTCTTCCCCCACGTATGGTTTGTGTCTAGGTGTCACCCCAAAGCCTCATGCACTGTTAGATGGAGCTTTTCAGAGGTAGCTGAAGCTAGAGCTTGTGACTGATTCATGGTTCAATGCCAGGCTTAAGGATGCTGGATTAAGCCTGAGTCAATCCATTGATTGAATGGGCACTGCTCTAATCCCAGCAATCTACATAAGATAAAAAGGGCAGAAAGAGGTTTGTTTCTCCCCTCCTCACTTGCTGCTTTTTCTGTCTTCCACCACCATGAACCTGTTACCCTCAGCCGTGTGCCACCCTGTCTTGGAGCCAGCCAATTATGGACCGAAACCTCCACAACTGAGAGCTAAACAAATCTTTCCCCATTTAACCTTGGAGCTCAGGTATTTTGTCTCAGCAATGAGAGAAAAGTAACTAAGGCACCCCAAAGCCACAATGCTCTTTTTAAAATTTATTTTTTATGTTTTGTATTTAGTACAAGGTCTACAGGGTCTCACTATGTAGATTGGATTCATAGTGATCGTCCTGTTTTCAGCCTCCCGAGTGCTGGGATTACAGGTGCGCACCACCACGCAGTCTCAATTGCTGTCTCAGCGCGTGCCAGGGGCTGGGCCAGCATAGCAGGCTAGGGATTGAACTCCTAGCCTCTGTGTCTGCCAGATGCTTTAATTCACTGAGCTATCTGGCTGTCCCTCCTCTTTTTTTAAAACCACTAAGGTTACAGTAGTTTGTTATAGCCTCAATAGAGAACTAATACAGATGCCCAGGTACAGAATGTCACCTGTTTTGGGATGCATTCAGTCCAGAATAAAGTTCCACTTCCTTGAATTCTCTCCCAAACTACCCAGCACAACCCTAAACCTCATACCTGGTTCCTTCTACCTTCTTGAGAAGCCCTAGAGTTCCCAATTGTACCCTCTCCTTCACCGCCATTAGCCAACAATCTAAGTAATTCAATCCTAGGCATACTCCTGGGAGTCTCGGGTGGCATGGACAACTATTTGATACCTCAAATACTCTTTAATTGTTGGTTTACTGTCTGTCAAATCCAGCGTTGCATTTCCCATCCCTGAATGATCACATATAATAAGTATATAATAAACCAATACACAAAGATTTAATTTGTATTGTTAAGAATTCTCAGATACGTATGCTGAAAGAGAAATATTCTAGAACTATTCATCAGGTAAGCTGAACCAGCCAAACCAATTTATAGTGGGCAAACACTTATTTCTTTAATTTTTTTATATCGAATCATTCCCAGAGCTTTTCAACACTTCTTTTCTTACTCAAATGCCACCAGAAATACCCTAATCTTCAAATACAAAAAAGGGTAGAGACTACGGGAACTTGTCTGAATTTAAGAGGAAAAGGAGGGCAGGAAAGAATGACCCAGAGAGGTACTGTGGGGCTGATGACATGGTAACCCTTGGGATTTATTAATCTTCTTACTAATTTGTGCTTCTACCTCCAGAAATATAAGATAATAACTTTTGTTGCTTTCATTTCATAAGTTTATGACAACTTACAGCTCCAATCCAGTGTCGGGTGCACCTTAAATGCACTGTCTCTGGTGATCCATGAGTGTCAAAAGTTAGATAAAATTATTGCCTTATTCTATCGATAAGAAAAGTAAGTCTCAAAAGCATGAAGTGATTTGCTTGAGGTCAAACAGCTCACAGGTCGTAGAGCATGGATTTGAACCTAGATCTGTCAGGCTCTAAACCCCAATGATCTCAACCATTGGGTTGCAGCCACTAAAGTCCAGGAAATCTGCCTGTAATGGGGCAGGGGCCAAGCTCCTCCATCAGTGCTTAGGAGGAGAGTTCTGGGAACAGTTGGGTGCTTCGCTTCTTGAGCTAATGCTTTCCTCAGCTCCTGTACAGCTGGTGGCTGTGAGTTCCCAGGGTTCCCTGCAGAACTTCTGACTCCACTAGTTGCCAAGCAAGGCACTCAGGTATTCACTCAGTTGGTGCTTGTTCTGGGAGTGCTTAGGACACACCAGAATACAGAGCCCTCTGCTGCATTATTTACAACTGGAAAATATTCTCAGTCAATCTGGTTTGCACTGGTTCAACCCAGGGATCCAAGAGCGGACAGGACAACAGTGATGTTGCCTTCCAGCTGTGGAGGTGATGCTCTTGGGACTGCTCAAGGCTGGCGAATGCCTGCCCTGCTACCTTTTTTGTAATTTCTTCTCAGAGAGATTGGCGGGAGAGACAGGAAGCTCCAGTGCTACACATCCCAAATACCGAGGTGGCCAGAATCAGCCTCCCTTAGTCCTCGATGAGGGCTCAGGAGTGTTGAAACAGCCCCATGGTGCTTCCTGTGGGTTTTTCAATCAACTTCGACAGGGTCCAGTTGACATTTGCTACAAAGATCTTATTTTCCTAAAGACCTTTTCCCTCTGGCTGAAACTCCAGGACAGTTGCCCCTGCCAAACAGTAGGGAAGAAATGCTGAAATCTCACTAAGGGTTGGAACCAGAAAAAGAAAATTGCCGGCTTGGCACTGGCAGAAGGATAACTTCATTCCATGCCTTCTGCTTTTCCGCAGAAGTCACTGCAGGGCCAGCCTAGGGGAAGTCAGCGCTAGAGGAGAGCAGCAAGTTCCGAGTGACTGCAGCAGGGAATGGCAGGGGAAGACCTCCCCGGGTCTAACCAATTACTTCTATTGATTTTCAGATCAAAGAGGTTTAGCTCACAAATCAAAAGATGCTTTTTCTTCCCTCCCACTAAGTCTGCAGCTTCTCCCAGACACCCCACAAATCTTCTTTTGGTCTTGATTGGCTTGGATGTCTCTAGGATAGAGACCCTGTGGAGGGGCCAGGGACCCAAGGATCATCTGGGCCACACCAGTCAGCAGGATATGCATGTGATCAGAGGTCCTTGGCCACAGGACCGCGCAGCTCGGGCGTGAGAGGGAGCCTGGGTCCTAAGGTTGGCCTCATCACTCATTTGGTTTATAGACTTTTTTAGGCTATTTAAATTCTCTTAAAAGAATTTTATAAAATATCCAGTAGAGGAAGAAGTCACTACACCCTTATGTTTAAGGAGCAGGGGCTTTGCAATAAAACAGAACTAGGTTCGCATGCCAATTGCATCCTATGTGGCCTTAGGCAAGACACTTCACCTCCCTGAGACCCCATTTCATCCCCAAAATGGGCTTCCATCAGTTCTGGCTTCTCAAGGTCATTGTGAAAAATACAGCAAGCTGATGCACATAAAAGTATTGCACATTTATATGGCTTGTAGCAGGATTAGTAGCTCTATGACCTACTACTCTTAAAGAGCCCTCTAAGGTACAAGCCAGCAGAACCCTGTGTGTAATGTGCTTTGCAAAGTACAAAGGACTGAAAAAATTCTAAAGGTTTCTGGAAGTCAGAATGCTGCATTTGGAGCGAGGGCCCTGAAAGGTCACCTTCAAAGAAGTCCAGAGAAGAGTACTCCAGCTCAAGATGCAGGAAGCCCAAGGACACAGCTGCAGTGCAGGATAGGCAGCGTTCCAGGGTACTGGGGTGTTTCTCATGTGTCTGTGACACTGGTGCTTCCCATCGCATTCCAGCATCACCCCCAGCAATGCCTGTCCCATAGCAGTTCCCTCTACAGGTGACAGCTAAGCAGATAACCCTGCCTTTTGACTGCCTTCTGGCTACAGCAAGGGCTACATGCTGCTCAAGCCATCAACGATTGTTTCTCATAACAGATATAACCTTCCTCCATTATAACACCATGCCTACTACACAGTGCCAGCAATAATTTTCAGATTTCCCTGAATGTTGGTACAGTATGGCCAAGTGATGAGGGATGGCCAATACGAAGCAAATGGAAGAGTTGTGTGGTTTTTTAAAAAGAAAGGTATGCCTCCACTTCCCCTTTTATAACCTGGCTGATAGCCTGGAATGGACCTAATTGCTGGTGCCATTTTAGATAGCTGGGACTTACGGATGGCAGGGGATAGAGGGGAGCAAAACAGGAGTCTACTTGTTTTGCTTATGCCTCTTGGAACCTCTATTACCAGGTTCCAACAACTTCTTCATTCTTTCTAAATGAGGAAATGATCCTTTAGACTTATATGTCTAAATCTGAAGCTTCATTCAGCTTTTATATGATGGGAAGAAATCCTACTAGTTTGAACCATTTAAATTTCTGCTCAGGGATCTAGCACCTGGTAGGTTATTCCCACTTCAGAATCTGACCTGCAGTTTACCCATTACCAATGGCTTTCAAATTATAGGAAACAAATCCAGGACTTAATAATCATTCGTATTAGTGAACACTGACTAAAATTCCACCGGTGCCTTGAGGGAAAGAGGTATTTGGGCAACTCTGCCAAGGCTCCATAACACAGAAATCCCTAGGTAGAGGATTTCTCTCTCCTGACCCTATTGAAAGAATCAAGGAAGACTAGGGGAAAGGTTTTATTTTGAGGAATGGGTCTGAAACAGTGAGTAAAATTTCAATCAGCAAGAAAATTCTTCCAAACCTTTTTTTGGAGCCTAACATCACCTCAAAACCCAAATATGGCAAAGATACCACAAGGAAAGAAAACTATAGGTCAGGGCCAGGGACATAGCTCAGTGGCATAAGTGTCTGCTTGGCAAATGCAAGGTCCTAAATTCAATCCCTAGTACCACAAACAAAACAAAACAAAACAAAACAAATTATAGGCCAATATTCCTGACAAATATGGATATAAAAATCCTCAGTAAAATATTACCAAACCAAATTCAGCAGTATATTAAAAGGAGAATTAAGTAAGATTTATTCCTGGAGGGCAAGGATGGATCAACATATTCAAGTCAACCAATGTGCTATCACATTGACAGCTAAAGAGTAGAAGTTACATAATCATGTTAATAGTTGCAAAAAATTCAACATTCTTTCATGATTAAAAGTTTTCAACCAACTCGCTATGAAAGCAACTTGTCCTAACACAATAAAGGCCAAACACGGTAAGCCCACAGCAACATTATACTCAATGGTGAAAGACTAAAAACTTTTCTTTTAAGATTTGAAACAGGTCTGGCCAAATACCTTCAGCAGACTCAGGTGCCTGCTTATGTAGAGCACAGCAACCAGGATTCAATCCTGGTGTACTGTGCCAGCCCTGCCCCCTGGGAGTGCTGAGATGGTGATTGAGACTGGGCATGGTGGCGCGCCCCTGTAATCCCAGCACTGGGGAGGCTGAAAACAGGAGAACCACTACAAGTCCAATCTGTGTGGTGAGATCCTGAAGACCCTGTCCTAAATACATTTTTTTAAAAAAGATTTGAAACAAAGCAAAGCTACCCATTCTCACCACTTCCATTCAACATAATACTAGATGTCCCAGCTAACACAATAAAGCAAAAAATAAGTAAATAAATAAAAAGCATGAAAATCAGAATAAAAAAGCAAAATTACCTGTTTGCAGGTTACATGACCTTACATACAGAAAACTTGAAAGGTCATGAAACACTGAGAACAAATGAACAAATTCAGCAAAATTTCAAGATACAAAATTAACATACAAAAATCAGTTGTTTCTATATACTAACAGTGAATTATCCAAAAAGGAAATTAAGAAAATCCCATTTACAATAACATCCAAAGCTTTAAAATAGATATAAGGTTAATTAAGAAGGCAAAAAGCTCATATTCTGAAAATTATAAAACACTTATGAAAAAAATTAAAGCAGCCACAAAAAATTACAAAAACTTGTATTGGAAAACTTAGTATTGTTCATATGTCTATGCTATCCAAAGCAACCCACAGATGCAATGAAATCCCTAACAAAATTCCAAGAGGCTATCTTATAGAAATAGAAAAAAAAATAATCCTAACATTCATATAAAGTCATAAAAGACCCCAAATAGTCAAAGCAAGTTTGAGAAAAAAGCAAAAAGCTGGAGCCTTCATACTTCATGGCTTCAAAATACATGACAAAGCTACAGTAAACAAAAGATTATGGTGCTGGCTCTAAAAACAAACAGAATAATGGAATATACTAGAAATCCCAGATATAAAAATGTACCTATATGGCCAGATATCTTGGAAAAGCTTGCCGGGAATATACAACAGAGAAAGGTTAGTCTCTTTAATAAATGGTGTTGGGAAAACTTGGACATCCATCCACATGCAGAAGAATAAAAATTGAACCCATATTTTATACCAGGCACAAGACTCAACTCAAAGCTGATTAAAAATTTATATATAATATCTGAAGCCATAAAACTCCTAGAAGAAAACATAAGTAAAACACTTACTAGCTTTGGCAACAATTTCTTGAATATTAAGTGCAAAGGAAATAATCCACTAAATGGAAAGACAACCTACAGAGAAAGCAAAAACCTTTGCAACCCAAGTATCTGATAAAGGGTTAAATATACAGCATACATGATTCACTCCTACATTCCAATAGCAAAAAAGGAACCCATAAAATTGGCAAAGGAATTGGATAGACAGTTCTCCATAGAAGATATAAAAATGGTCAGCAGGTACATTGAAGGTGTTCAGCACTGCTGACCAAAACCACAATGAAGCACCATCTCACTCCTTTCAGGATGACCAATACAAAAACACAAAAGAGGTAAGTGTTGGTAAAGATTTATAGAAAAGGAAATCCTCATTCACTGTTGTTGGAGGGGCAAATTAGTGTGGCCATGATGGACAAGAGATGGCAGTTCTTAAAAATTAAAAACAGAACTATTCTATGATCCAGCAATCCCACTTTTCGGTACGTACTCTAAATGAAATTGGCATGTCATAGAGCAGCGAGAGCGAGACTTTTAGAGGCCAAGCACCAAACTGCACCCTAAAATCTACTTGGCTATTGAAAATTGACAACACTGCAGTTAAACCTGAATACTGAGGTTTTAGTTTAGAAAAAAAGAACTCATACACTAATATCTTCTGTCCTAAAAGAGAAATATAATAACATGTGGGCCATAGCTTTGCCACCACTGTCATAGAGAGAGCTATACTCAGATACTCAGTGCAACATGATTCACAATAGCCAAGCTGTAGAAGCAACTTAAAAGCCTATTAACACACAACTAAACAAGAAAAATGTGGTGTGCATGCACAAGGAATCCAGCCTTTAAATAAAAGGAAATATTACCACTTGCAACAACGTGAGTGAAGCTGGAAGGCGTTCTGCTGAGTAAAATAAGCCAGAGACAAAAGGACAAATACTTGAAATAAGTTTACACAATGGGTAGTTATTCACAAGATGAACCTGAACTAGTCAAACTCAAAAAGTGGAGAGTAGAATGGTAGTTGCCAGGGGTCAAGGGCATGAGAAATAGGGACATAGTAGTCACAC
>NW_004524587.1:8866929-8870454 GCF_000260255.1 Octodon degus
AAGTGCCTGTCTGGCAAGCACAAGGTCCTGAGTTCAATCCCTGGTACCACCAAAAAAAAAAAAAAAAAAAAAAAATAGCCACATACAGTTATACTATTAGTGTGTCTTAGTTCATTGGAAAGGAAGGCCTATGCTAATATTTGTTAGAGAAGTTTTAATTCCCACATCTTATACTATGAAAAAAAAGATAACAGGATGCAGTGATTAACTATTGTTATTCTCCTACTATTTTATGAAATTTTGCTTTACCTTTTTTCCCACAAAGTAAAGAAATGAACAAATGGCTAACACCAAGTGAGGACTCTTCATAATTTTTTCATATTTTCATCATGACAGTCCTTTACACAAGCACTATCTGTACTTTGTAGGGGAGGACTGTAGTAACCGCCCACTTTCTCACCATGTCCCCAGCGCCAGAATCGGAATTCAGCTCGGGTCGACTTAACTACAAAGCTAATCTTCTTCACCACCAAGCTCGGCTTCCACCAAGAAGATACGCACTGAAAAGTCGACGGCGGGGACGTTTACATGAAACATGGTGACTATTTTCCATTTTATACTCTTTTCACATTTTGAACTATCTTTATACTTTTGTCATTTTTTACACAGCTTATTGTCTTTATATTGTGGGATACAACACATGCAAAAAAGGAAAGCATAATACATAAATTTGTGGTATAGTAAACTATAAGACAAAATCACACAGCAGCCCCCAGGAAGCACCGTCTGATCCTAGAACTCTCCCTCTTTCTCACTTAAAGATGATAGTTTTCCTTATTGTCACATCGTCATGCTCTTGACTTCTTTAAATCACCACCTGATCATATATCTCTAATATCTTGCTAGTGTACATTCTGTGTTGTTGAGTTCGACTCTTCACCCACTGTTGGGTTTTTAGGAGTAGGTTATTTTCATAACCTGAAAGATATCATAAGTGCTGTAAGATGTTTGAAACCCAGAAGCACTCAGAGGTCTGCAGAGCCAACTCAGATGGTATCGTCTAAACAGCACTGTGCCACCTCCAAAAGGAGGCTGTGTCCCTTTAAATAAGCCATGGCCGGAGAAGAGAGGTCAGTGCCCTCGGCAGGCCCCCAGCCCCATCCTCTCCACCCCTGCCAGCCTCCAGACTCATGGCTGCCCTTTCACCAGGCCGGTTCAGCCAGCTGCCTCTAAGTGAATTATCCAATTCACTGCCATGATTTTCCAAGTCACTGACTGGGCCACCAGTCATGTGTTTCTCTACCTGGTGCACTGTAGCCTCTGGGGGAGTTGGAAGCGGCTGTGCTCCTTGAAGATGCCTGGGCTTCTTTATAGAAGTCCCAAGATTCCCTCATCTTGGAAAATAGAAAGGATGCCCCTCTCCTTTCTTCACTTTCTCCTTGTCTTCCTCCTGCTTCTTCTCCAGATTAAAATTGTTTACTAAGGCTTTCAAATATATGTTAACGTATAGAGAATGGTGGAATGAGCCGTCACCACTAGCTGACCTCAGCACTGGCCAACAAGAGACCGTCTTTTTCTGCTACCCTTCCATACAGTGTATCCTCAGCAAATCCAAGATTTGCTGTTTTCAGCTTGAAGCAATCCAGTGACTCAGTATACATCCTAAAACATAAGATACCTTTCAGAAAAACATAGCCAAAATATAATTATCCTAATTCCCTAACTTTGTCTAATATCAAATTCATATTTTCCCTTAGTTCTTCAATATTCCTTCACAGTTGTTCTGCTCAAATCAGGATGAGAATGGGTTCTGTGTGTTGCATTTTGCTGAAGTGCCCACCCCGTGGAGCATGGTGTTTGGAGGCTATAAACTAAATGCTGGACTCTCATTGCCATGGAGTTGGTCATTACCCCTGTGCTCTTGAACCTGACAGATAAAGGAAATACAGGCTCTATGTGTGTGTGGAGAAGCCATGTCCTAACTATAAATGGCTATTTCCAAATCAAAACTCAAATTATAGAACTTTTACTCAAACTCTAATTTTAACTCGAACTTTTTAATTTTTATATGTGTGTCTCTTTTCTCTCATCATGAAAATCTTAGTTTCTTTCTTTTTTTCTTTTTTTCAAATTTTATGTATTTGCTATAGGGTCTCACTGTGCAGCTCGGACTCGTACTGATCCTCCTGTTTCCAGCCTCCCCGCCTCTGGGATTAAAGGCATGCGCCACCACATCCGGACTCGGTGGCCAGCTCAGCACGCCCGGGGTAGGGCCAGCGCGGCATGTGGTACTGGGGATCTAACCCAGGTACCTGTGCTTGCCTACGCTGGTGCTTTAGTCCACTGAGCTATCTCCCAAACCCAAATTCTTAGTTTCTAATGATAGCAATACCCGTTTTCTTTATCCCCCCTCTCCAGTGTGTGTGTGTGTGTGTGTGTGTGTGTGAACTGTGGAATGACAATTTTGCTGTTACGGTTTGGGTGTGGTCAGTCCCTCAAAGGTTTATTCCCATGCTGGGGTCCCCCGTTAGAGATGTGATGGTACCCAGGTTCAGCTGTTTTATTATCACAACAGAAAACAGACTAAAATAAACAATACTATTACTTTTAATGGTATTTTTACTGGCAACAGTTTGTCTTTACCCCTCTGACCTCAGGATTCCTCTACATCCAGATAATTCAAAGACTGTTCTACAAGTCATTTGAACCTATTTCTGTTTGGATACTTCCAACTAGACACAGGTTAACTTGTTTCACATGTTCTTGTTTCCAGGGTTTGCCATACTCATTTTTTTATTTGTTTGTTTTGGTTTTTTTTTTTTTTTTTTTTTTTTATAGCTCTACAGATTTAATCAAAAACCTAACATTCCACGGAGTATAGTTTTGAAATTTTTATTATAAAATTGGTTTTCCAAATTTGATTTACCGCAAGCAAAGTTCTATGCATTTATCCCTCACCAGGTCAAAATATAAAATATCATAGCATTTTAGAGACAAAGAGATTATTTAAACAAGTCTACATACTTGTTTTTTATTTTGATTAATTTTTTTGTATATTTTAGATATACATAATGATATGATACTAATTTTTGAGGGAACGATGCTTTATAATCATGTAGAGCAATTGTACAACTCCGTAGTCAAATCTACTGAGCTGAGACATCCTGAGAAGTCTAGCTTCTGTCCCCCTCCCTACCAGCTCTTCCTTCCTTCTCCCTAGAGATAAACAGCTTTTTCAATATTACTATTGCTGTTTTATCATTTTAATTGTTACTAATATACATATAAATAAAATATAATGGGGCCAGCCAAATAACTCAGCTGATTAAAGTGCCTGCTTAAGCAGATGCAGAGGCCTGAGGTTCAATCCCCCAGCCCTGCCTCTGGGGTATGCTAAAATAGCGATTGAGACTGGGCTTGGGGGCATGCGCCTGTAATCCCAGTACTTGGGAGGCTGTAAACAGGAGAATCACTACAAGTCCGATCTATGCAGTGAGACCCTGTACACCTTGTCCTAAACACACACAAAAAAAATACTCTGGTTTCTCTTCAACTCATATAAATCTTTCGCCTTTTACTAAATAT
>NW_004524587.1:8870848-8883203 GCF_000260255.1 Octodon degus
CTTGCGATGTAGTTCAGTACTAGAGCACACCTGATTTCAGTTCAATCCTGTACTGGAAAAAAAAAAAAAAGAAAGAGAGAAGAAATTTACATGTTCATGGGGGAAGAAATAGGCAGAGGAAGAAATCGTTCCCAGCATACAGAGCAAATGCAGCTCAGCTTCCAGCGCCCAACTCTGCAGGCCCAACCCTTGCAGCAGGAGCCCCAGGCCAGACTGACCCTGAGAACTCTGAGCCCCACATCTGAAGTGGAGCCCAAGCACAGGTGACTCTGCAGAGTTCAGAGGTGGGCTGGGCCGCAGATGGGGTTAAGCCTCTGACCTCCAATCAGATTTCTTTTTGAGAGCCTCAGAGCAATTCGTTGTTGTGGAAACAAATTGTATATCCAAGACACAGCCCTGTGGGAAACATGACCTTATTTTTCTTCAATACAACTTAATCTCTATTCTGATCCTGCACAGTATCAGAGAGCATGCGCTAAATCTTGGCCAAAATAAGGACACCGATTCTGCTGTCCCACACATGTACATATGAGTTTTCAGGAATGTCCAGGGATGGAGCTGGCAGGAGATCTGATCCTTGCTGTCCCTTGTTCCTTAGGCCCCCTGCAATGAGCCATCAACCTGTCCCCTCACCACTGGATCTCTCAGGAGGCTGCTAAGCCATAGATCATCCTGGTCACAGCCATTCCACAGCTGTCCCTGATGCCAGATCCACAGCACCGAAACCCCCACTCAACCGCGTGGGTCCCCATGGCTCTTAGATTCTCTAAACCTAAAGATCTGTGCCACATTCCCATGCCTTATCCAGACTTGGCCCAGGAAGCAGAGTACAGGTTCTATTTCTCAATGAGCCACTAACTTTATGTAGCTGTTGCTTCTCCTTCCCATAGCCCAAGAAGTATTCATTTAAACGGGGCCCACAGCTAACCCACTACTATTATGGACTACTGAACTACAGTGGATTAGTTTGCTGAATTCACACACCTACAATATTTAAATGGCAATGGAATACCCATCTCCGACAACACTAAACAAAAAAAGGGGATATAAGTAAAGGACTATTTTGTATCTGTATATACAAAAGATAGTTAAGATAGATATACAGCTACCTTCTCTTAACTCAATGAGAAGAAAGATTTGTACTAATAGTGTTTGGACAGAATATCATGTCTGCATCTTGTACTATGAATAACTACTACAAAGACAACAATATGTAATATATTAATTATTGAAACTGTCCTACTAACCTGTTTTGAAACTGTCTCATTGCTATTTGTTTCTCAATAAAATTAATTTTAAAAAAGATTTTAAAAAAACCAGTCTGAAGAATTCATATTCTGATCTCAACCTTTTATCTATACTACAAGTTCCCTTTGTTTCCCTAAGACCAAGCACTTTGAACGCAAACTCCTGGGTGCATTAACCTGTCCCTGTTATATCCCTTGCCTTAGATGGTCCCTTGCAAGGGTGACTGGAAAAGAATATTCAAAATGAGAGTGACTTTCCACTTCTTGCCTCCCCTGGTCCCCTCTTTGATTTTATCATCTTGGCAAGCCAGAGGAAATGTCAGCCTGCCTCATCTGAGCCCAAAGCAACCTGGAAGCCAAAGGGGGAAAAGCTGGAGCTGTCACCCCAAATAGGAGACTCAAATTCCTCAACATCTTTTCCCAGAGAGTGGGCAGCACTGAGCACTGGCATCGGGGGCACTTGGGCAGTCAGCTCTAATGAGCAAGCTTCCAAACACCAGCACAAACTGCAGAAAGCTCCGAAAAAGTTACCTTTTCTCTGGCCTGTCCTCAATCTCCAAGTTTTAAAATTCAGCCAGTTACCATGGCAGCTACATGCTGCCCAATTGAAACATCCTCATTTACTGAAACAGGCTGAAAGCAGTTGAATCTGATAGGGCCTGGTAGCCAAGGAAAGGATGTCACTTCTTCATACACAAAGAATGCTTTGTCTAAAAACTGTGAATAGTGCCTGACCCAAGAGGCAGAGGCAGGCCTTGGCTCCAAGGCACCATGCGACCTTGAGTAGGTGTCCCGCTGGAAGACATTTCCATTGACACTTACAGGCCCTAATTCATCATCATCAATTCACCACCCGACAATATCAAGCAACTTTTCTGTGTCAAGCAAGATGCTGAGGATAAAGAGTAGCGCCAAGTCCCTGTGGGTGCCGAGGCATTTAGTCAGGAAAACTGTTAAGAAAACACAGAGTTATAAGACAATATTATAGAAGGGATGAGAACAGGCATGCTAGGGCTATGGATGAACCAGAGTGGGTAAAGAGGAACAGGGATATTTTCCAGGTGAGATCCAAGTTATCTTGGCAGATGAGCGGGAGTCCACTGGGGTGAGCAAGGACAGAGAAGAAGCAGCCCAGGCAGGCCCACAAAAATGCCCAGAAGTGAAGGGAACATTGAGAGGCCTTAGAGCGCTGGTTTCAGTATGTAAGAAGGAGGTAAGGAGATGATTACAACTAAAGACTCCAGCACAGGAAAAGGGGTGCTCTGGTTCTCTGCAAGGTACTAACTGCCTGGATCCTGTCTAAAATGCAGCTGCCTAGCAAAAGATTAGCTGAGAACTGAGAATCTCAGCTGACAGAAGAGCCCATGAATGGAGATGAGGGTCAGCATCCCAAGAAGAAGGGAGCTGTAAGGGTAAAGAAGGGGCTTTGTGACTACCACCCCTCATTGCCTGTGGGACAGCCAGCTGGAGAAGCAGCTGGATTAGGCATCTCCTACCTCCGTATCCTCGGAGCACCTCTTGGGCTTAGACCCATCACAGCATCCAGTCCTCGGAGTGGGCAAATGACAACTTACTGCACATCTGCTCAGGCTGGGCACTGCACTCCATACTCCACATGCTAAACCCATTCATTTCAAAAACTGTGTTTGAACCCTTTGATGTGACCAGCAACCTAATTCATATAGCGGGGATGTGGCCCTGAACAAAATAGCCAAGTCCTCACTCTCAAAGAAGTTATATTCCTGTGAAAGGGGAGCTTGATAAAAATGAACAGACATGTCATATCTCAGGAAGGATAAGTGGTCTGAGAAAAATAAAACCCAATATTGGAGCTTGGTGGTGCCTGTCTGTAATCTCAGCTACTCAGGAGACTGAGGCCAAAAGGTTACAAGTTCAAGGTCAGCCTGGGAAAGTTAGTGAGACCCAGTGTCAAAATGAAAATGCTTGAAGATGTAGTCAGTTTTAGAGCATGTGTCTAGAACACTCAAGGCCCTGGGTTCAATACGCAGTACCAGGGGTGGGGACAGAAACGGACAATGATGGAAATGGTGAAGAGGGGACAGTTAGCAAGGGGGCTCTCTGAGCTGAGACCTGAGGGAGGACGAGAAAAGGAGCCACGTGGAAATCCAGAGGGCAAATGTGTCATACTACTGAGAGAAGAACAAGAGCAAAGGTCCTGTGGTGAACAGGCTTCTGGGTGTGCAGCTGGAGAGCTGGAAGAAGGACAAGACAGATAAGGAGGGACCAGTTCAGAGAGGCGACAGACGGTCATATTATTATTACACTACTGGTTTTTTTTTGTCGTTTGTTTGTTTTTGTTTTTTTGCAAAACCACGGATTGAACTCAGACCCTTACGCCTGCCAGGCAAGCGCTTATTCTACTGAGCCATCTCCCCAGCCCCTGGAATAGTAGGGAACTGGCAAATGACTTAGAATACACTGTACATGCAAGCGAAGGATGTAGCGTGCACTGCTCTATAAAAGCTACCGTCGACGGATGTGTGACGGTATAGAAAGCTGGCAAAAATGTGTCATTGAAATGAAATAATATGCACAGTGGGATCCCAGTTTTGCAATCAACACATAACAAATATTTGCAGAGGCAAAACACTGGAAGGAAATAAGTCAAATGTTAATAACAGCTAACTCAAAGGTTGGGGTTGTGAGTCCAAGTGTTTACTACCGTGAAGATATACATGCTTGCGTGTGTGGTCATTGGAACACACATGCCAAGTGTTTGGCAGCCCCTGGGCATGGCCTGGTTCCTTGCATCCCTACGCCACTCCCTAGTATGTGCTTAAGGTGGGGTTTTGCTTTTAAAATCTCATCTGAGTCACCTTCAGGGTGGAGACCCAGTTCTCCTGCCCCTGGCTGGCAAACACAGGCATACTGGGCCCTCACCTCCCTTCTCAAAAAACACTTCACTCTGTACAAAGCTAGGGGAGGATGTGCAGCCAATGCCACACATCGACCAAGGTGCCAGAGCATCAGGGTAATTAGTGCTAAACTTGTCAAAGGGCCTGGTGCTATTTTTAAAATCTTTCCAACACGTCGGCCTCGCCAAGGATTCCAGGAGTCTTTCATAGTCCACCCAGTGTGTTAGGATGGCAAATGAACCAATTAATAATTTAGTGGAAATCTCCCAGAACTTGAGGGGAAGATGTAGATCCATCTCCCAATACATTAGCTACACTTCCTTGTCGAGATGGGGATGCAGTGGAGCTGACTGAAGCCATCTCATCCTCTCCCCCTTTTTCTTTCACCAAGGAGGCATTTGGAGCTACTCACTGACTTAAGTTGTCTAAGCCCCCCAAAGTTCACCCTGGGGACATCAGAGCCAACCTTCTGGCCCTGCAACTTCTCAGTGTATATGACCTTTCTGTACCTGCTTCCTCATGTGTAAATGCTGGGATGTATTAGAGCACCACGCTTTCATGGAAGGCAGTTATCTTTAGTAAAGGGCAGTAAACTATGGCCCTCAGGCTAAGTCCAGCTGACTTCCTGTTTTTTAAATAAAGTTTTATTGGGACATAGTCATCCATATTCATTTACATGTTATATGCCTTTGTGCTACCCTGGTAGGACCGAGTACTTGAGAGACCACAAAGCCTAAAACATTTATTGTCTGGCCTCTCATGGAAAGTTTGCCCATTCCCTTTAGGTCAGATTCTCCCAGAAGCAGAGCTTGAGATGAGGCTTTGGGTACATGGAACATACTGAGGAAACACTAGCAAGAAAAGGCAGCAAGGGAACATGAGGAGCAGGACAGTGAAGGTGAAGAGGCCAGGCAAGGGCAGGGTGACAGCCTGTCCCCAGGCTGCCCCATAGGATACCTTCCAGTGTCTTGCAGGTGAAGTGGCTCAGGCTGTCCCTGAAGAAGGAGCAGGTGTGAGCAGACAGGAGCAGAACCCACAGAAGCCAGAGGACCATCTGGCCAGGGCTCAGCAGGGTTTGCCCTGGCTGTTTGTGCTATTTACAAGCTTCATAGGCAGGAGTCGAGGGCTTTATAGTGATCCTGTCCTCCTGCCACCCTCTAGAAGTAGGAGGTCCACAATACCTGCTTTGTAGCCCAGGTCAGTGGGGTCATCCTGACAGGGTGCTCAGCACTGACTTTAGGGTGCTCAGCTCCTCAGAGGGTGCTCCTCTCAGGGGCTATGAGGAGGCTGGGGAGGAGTCCTAGAGGAGCATGGAGCTGCCAGCGTGGGCAAGGAGCTTCCTGACACAGGAGCACCTGCACAGAGACTCCATAGTGGGGGCAGCCAGCCACCTCCTAGCATCCTTGAGAAGCTTGGTGTGTGTGGTGTGAAGGCCAGGAGGGTGGGAAGGAAGCTGAGGCAGAAGAAGGAAGCCTGCAGACAATAGGCCCAGAGGAAGAGGAGCTAAGGGAGGTGACCATGAGGAGTCCAGCAGGCTAGGCCACAATTTCAGGGGGCTCTCTCTAACTTGGAGCAGAGCAACACTTGGAGAATGGAGATCAGGGATTGGCGGGCAAGAGAGACCTACTGCAGCTGTCCAGCCCATTAGGGACCTAGGTATAGGAAGAGGCTATAGCCTGAGATGCTGGGTAGTGGTTACAGGACTGAGCTGGCCCCTCTGCAGCTGTGACTGACCCTGAGCCTCCGGCTGCTGAGAAAAGAGGAGGGCAACAGCAGGACTGGGGGTTGAGAGGAGAATGGCTGGGGCCCAGGGAACCACAGCCTGCAGAGCATGCAGCAAGACCAGCAAAGGCATCAACCAGCTGTCAACTGTTGTCTGGGCCAAGCCAAGGGGCATAGGACTCCTGAGGATGGTTCTGGTGGGGGTAGCAGTGTCCCTACTGTTCAGAGTTGCTCCTAGAGTCCCTGGGCTCCCCATGCTTTCTGGCTCATCAGAGGAGCCTGGTACTTGGAGAGCTAGAGTCCATGGCAGGAAGAGTGGCACATTTTCAGCCTGTCCTTGGTGTCTGTGTCCTGGGATCCAAGGTGTCCACAGCTCACTTGCTCTCTCTCTCTCTCTCTCTCTCTCTCTCTCTCTCTCTCTCTCTCTCTCACACACACACACACACACACACACACACACACACACACACTCCACAGTTCCTCAAATTCCACCACTCAAAGCTTCATTCCTTTAGTTCAGCCTCTTGGGGGAAGGAGGGTGCAATGCATTAAGTCACCAACACCTTACCTCGAATTTACTAATCAGATTCTTCCCCTGCATTAGCCAGGCCTTAACAAAGTACCAAGCATTTAAAGGGAAAGGCTACTGAAAAGAGATGGGACAGTGGGGCACGGTAGGAGCGGGGAAGAAGCCAATCCTGACTGACCTGATTGATGCTGGCAGTCTAGGGTCAGCAAACTTCACCCGGCAAAGGCCACAGAGTGGAGCTTGTCAGTTCTGTGGGGCCATCAAGTCACTTTCACCACCTTTCAACTCTGCCACTGTGGCACCAAAGAGCCACAGGCACCACATCAAGGAATAGGTGCTGATTAATGTGTTCCAACAAAATGTTCCTTATGAGAAATAAAATTTAAATTTCATGCCAAAAAAACTAAATTGTCACAAAATATTTCTTTTTCACTGTTTCCCCAATCACTTACAAGCATCAAACCCACTGGCACCGGGCAGGCTCCACAGCACGGGGGTATCGGCTATGCTGCCAGCTGCAGTCTGTCCTAGCGCCCTCACTGAGCCCGCGGTCTCTCTTCACTGTGCAGCATCCTTGCCTTACCTTTTTTGGACCTGGAAGCTGGAAAATAAAAGCCTGTCCTTGTTCTGTGTGCTTTGTCCAAGCTCCCTAGGGATCTGCTTTCAAGTGTGGCGGCAATGACAGGGTGACAAATAGGCTGGCACACAGGCAGGCCACCAGTGGCAGGCTGCTCAGAGCCCTGGCTGTAGGGCTCATGCTAGATGACAGCAGGAAGGTGCCTGGGCAGGTCCCTTTGCCTGGCCCACACCTGGTGGGTGAGGCCCTGGGGTCCATCTGCTACACCCTGGGACACTCTTTGGGTAGCTCTCTGTTTTGGTTTCTATCTAGCGTCCCCTCAAAGCTTCACGTGTGTAGTCACTGGGGCGGGCTTCTAGAGTTCATTGTTAATTCATGATCCAATGCTGGGATTATGGGTGTGAGTGCTACCTCCAGCCTGGGACAGAGAGTCTGAATGTAATTTAGGTGAGGCAGAGAGGTTCGCTCTCTCTCTCTCTGCCTCTGCTGCTGCTGCGATTGCCTCTGCTCCTGCCTTTCTGCTCTTGCTGTTTTGCTGTTTTCTGTTGCCATGAACTGTTGCCCTCTTCCATGTGCCGCTCTGCTTTGGAACCAGCCAACTATGGACTGAAGCCTCCACTAACTGCGAGCTAAATAAACCTTTCCTTCCTTCATTTTAGGTGTCCAGGATTTTATCCCAGCAACAAGAGAAAAGTAACCAAGACTTCCAAATCACCAGTGGCAGCACCATTATTATCATCTGACATTAGAAGAATCATTCCTGTGAATGAAAACAGCATTCAGACCTTATCAAGTATCAAGTACTGAGTACTTAGTCTCAATAATTGAGTACTGAGTACTCAACTGAGTACTTAGTCTGCCTCAGGCATCATGAAAGCTCTCCCTTTGCCCACCTGTGACAATGCTCGTGGCTTTGGATGATTCAGAAACACAGGTCCGACCCTGAACAGCTGGGCCACTAACAAGTTACGAGGCATGAATCTGACTCTTGGGTCCACTCTGAAAGCAAAGCCTGACATGGGGACTTCTGCACAGCTGAGTTCACAAAGGGGGCCTGGAGGTAGGGCCGGGGGAGAACGCCAAGGAAGGGTGCCCTGGCCTTATCCCCAAGGGTGTACCACAGCATGAGGCAGGGGCTGGGCCTTGACCTCTCCATCTGCCGGTCCCCAGTGATGGGCTGTCCCACAGGGGAGTGGGAAGAGCTTTCTAGGCTAGGTGACAATCCTCCAGAAAATGGTGCAGCTGTGAGCCTTGGCACCCACAGCAGCTGGCGAGTGGTGCACATGCTTGTGAGGGATGTGGGCAAGGTGCCACTGCCATCTGCTAGGAACGGGGGACCCCAGAGGCCAGGACATCATGACTTGGCTCTGGTGCTCCTGGAAAATCACAGGCACTTCTTTTTCCTACCCTTCTCCCCTTTTCCTCTCTTCCTTCTGGGCCTTCCTCCTTGTCACCTGCTTGCCCTGGCAGGGACAAACCGGGCCCAGATTTCTGGCTCCTGTGTCTGACCACCAATCACAGCCAGCTCTGAGGACTTCCGGGCCAGGCAGCTCACCCCCAGCCCCCTCCTGTGGCCCACCTGTAAGGGAATTCCCAGTGATGTAAGCAGGAAAGCAACACAGGGCAGCAGCCCTGAGCCAGCCCGGGGCATAATGAATGAGGACAGGGACGGAGCCAGGCAGCTCCTCCTCACCAGCAGGCCCCCGCGGCCCCCAACAGGGCCAGCAGCTGTGCTCCTGCAGGCGGTCCACGTGGGCTCCCTGCCCGGCGTTCCACTGCCAGGAGCTGAGCTGGCCAACTCCAAGTGAGGGGTCATTTCTAGAGCGTCCAGAAGGGGCTTGACTTTCTATATGCTGAAACCGCCCTTCCACTCTTCTCTTTCATTCATTCTACCATTCATCATGCAATTATTCCCCTAGGAGCTGAGAGCCAGGGAAAAGCAATAAGCAAAAAAGACAAGATCCCCACCTGCTTTCTGCCAGGGAACACAGGCGAGGACTGGCCAGAGCAGGGCCACAGACTCACTCAGCTGTGCAAGAAAATACAGTTCCTCTGTTTTCCTATAAGTGGTCTAAGTAGGTCTGAAGCACCTACTTAGAACAAGCTTAGCAAAGCTACAGGGACCGCCGTTCAATCCCCCAGCACCACATGCCAGCCAGCCCCGCCCCCTGGTGGACTGAGCTGGCCACACACACACACACACACACACACACACACACACACAAATAAATAAATAAATTAAAAAAAAAATAAGTGGTCTGAGCTTTGTCCAAGGCCCACACACTGCTGGGAAGTGAAGAGAAGTGTGCAGAACCACGTTAAGCTTGCCCGCTGTGGCCCTTGGTGACTTGTCCACCTCAGGAAGAGAGCCTCTTTCCGTGGGCAAAGGATGCAGGGCCTGAAGTCACGGCCCAGGGGGCCTCAACCTGGGCCTTGGAACAATCACCTCCCTACTGGGAGAGATGGGGCGCTGAGCAGTGGGGGAGCAGAGAGCCACCCAGCCCAGAGCCCCCAGCGCAGAGCCACAGGCTGAAGGATTCTCAAAGTGGCCTCGCCCCCCCAGCTCTGGGTCTATAAATTCAGCTGCCTGGTTCACACAGTCCCTCTGTCTTAGTCTATAACAAATGTACTAGGGTAGATTAAACACCAGCAATGTACGTCTCGCAACTCTGGAGCCCAGGAATTCTGAGATCAAGGGATGAACAGGTCCAGTGCCCCGTGGAGACCCTCTTCCTGGCCTGCGCACCCCTTGTGTCACCGTGTGACAGATACCAGTCCCCCTCACAGAGGTTCCTGACCTAGTTACCTCCCAAAATCTCCACCCCCAAGTACCATGGCATTAGGGATTAGGCCTCAACCTCTGAACTTTTGCAAGGACACAAACACTTGGTCCATATCAGATTGATCCAAGGGGACCTCAAAGTCAACACATCCAGCAAAATGAGGGGGTATCCAATCCAAATAGTTTCTCTCACCAGCAACCCACTTCCTGGGCGTCTATACTAGTGAGGTCATCTCCTTCTCCCTCCCTTTCCATACCCAGCTCTTCCCCAAACCCTCTTTGCTGCCTAAATAATCCCTGCCCACTTCTGTCCACAACTACTGCCCCTTCCCAAGTCTGAAACACAGCTACCCCCCCACCCCCAAAGCCCTTCCCCCTCCCCCACCCCACACCTAGACAGCTACCAAAGTCACCTGATGTGTCTCCCTGGGCCCACTCTAGCTCTACCCAGACAGCCTATAAAAAGCAATTCTGGTCACATGAGTTTCCAACAGAAAATCCTTTGACAGCTCCCAATTTCCTAGGATCAGAGCTAGTGTCCAGGGTCACCCCCGCCACATCCTCCCAGCCCCCACTGCCCTCCAGTCCCTCTGGCTTTCCTGCAGTCCTTCATATCTGTCTCTGCCACTAAACTCTAAGGTCCTTAAGGGAGGGAATATTTCTGGGCTTTGCTTTTTGATTTTTTAACCATTAAATCTCAAGGGCCAAGTCTAGTACCTGGAACAAGGTCTATGGTTAGTAAATATTTTTTGGATAGAATGAATGAATAAAATTTTAAATAAACTCATAAATTAATGAGCCACAGTGCTTGTACTTTAGAATTTGAGTCCATTATTCCTGTTGTCTCCTGGACAATTCCGGAAGCAGGGCATCACCCCACTAGGGACTCTTTTTTTTTTCATCCTGAGTATAAGGATCCAAATTCCCAGCCACCGGGAAGTTCTGTTCTGGCAGGAAATGGAGTAAATTTGTTTGTAAATCAGGCCCAAGCTCCCCACCAGGTTCCTAAGCAGAGCCAAGCCGGCCTCACACTAGGATCCATTTGCTGCCGTATTTCCTTTTCTCCTCTTTGCCTGGGCCTTATCTTTCTCACCCTTCCTCCCTCCCTCTCTCCCTTCCTCCCTTCTTTCCTTCCTCCCTTCTTTCTACCTACCTCCCTTCCTCCCTCTTCCCTCCCTTCCTCCCTCTTTCCCTCCCTCCCTTCTTCTCTTCTCCTTCCTCCTTCCTTCCCTCCTTCCTTCCCTCCCTTCCTCCCGTCCTCCTTCCCTCTCTCCTTCACTTCCCTTCTTGCCTTCCTCTTTTCCTCTCTCCCTCCTTCTCCTTTTTCCTCCCTCCTTCTGTCCCTCCCTCCTCCCTTCCTCCCTCCCTTTCTCTCTCTTCCCTCCCTCCCTCCTTCCCTCTCTTCTCCCTTGCTTCCTCCCTCCTCCCTTCTCCTTCTCTCTGTCCCTCCTTCTCTTCCTCCCTTTTTCCCTCCTCCCTCCCTGTCTTCCTTTTCTCTTTGTCGCCTTCCTCTTCCTTTCCCCTTCTTTCCTTTCATCTTCCCTCCCTCCCTCCCTTCCTGTGGATGGAGCCCAGGGCTTCACTTATGCTAGTCAAACACTCTACCATGGAGCTACACCCCCACGCTACACACACACACACACACACACACACACACGCACACACGCACACGCACACACTTCTTTACTGACCACATCTGCCTTCTGGAGGGAGGCTATCAGCACTCATCCCAGCCCAGAGAAGACTGAAGCACTCTTCTAGATTTACAAAGCCAGTTGGTGGGTCTGGAATCCAGTTGTCCCAAGATACCCCTCCAAGAATAAAGAGCCCAGAGACAGCTGGCATCTCTGCTCCCTGCAGCCACGTGCTGACAATCTTCACACCTCGCGCTCTGAAAACAATGCAGTATTACGCTTCCATGTGAGTTCTGTTAGCATCCCCACTTCACAAAAGAAGAAAAAACAAAAGCTTGGAGAGGTCAGAGAAAATTTAGGATTCCTCATCTAGATTAGGGGTCAGTAAAATATGTCCCACAGGCCAACCCCAGCTACTGGATGACTTTGTAAAAGACATTTTATTAAAACAGCCCCATTCTTTCACATTATTATTGTCTGTGGATGCTTTCATGTGTACTGGTACAGACTACAGCTTATAAAATCAAAAAAAAGACATTTTACTCTATAAAACCAAAAAGAAGACATTTTACTCTCCAGCCGCTATACAGAATTTTGCCAACCTCTGTTGCAGACTCCCTCTTCATATTTGGATTCAGTGGTCAGTGTATTTTTTACCCAAGTTTGTAATAAACACATTTCCTTGCCTGTTAGGGCTATCTGTGTTCACCACTTAACGCTAGAGGTGTCATGAGTGGCACCATGCCCACAGCAGCCCTGAGGGAAACAGCCCTCTCTGCCCTTCCCCCACCCCTCGCCCCCAGCCACGGCCGGCGAGACCACAAGATGAGCGCCCAACCCTAGTGGCATGCACAGCTGGACAGCAGCCAGGGGGAACTGCCTCAGGTGAAATAGGTGAGCCCAGCCAATAGGGTCCTTCTTTAGGAGTTTAGAATAGGGAGAGAGGCCATAGCTATTGGGGGATGTCAGCTACGGGGTCTTGAGGACC
>NW_004524587.1:8883303-8901873 GCF_000260255.1 Octodon degus
TTTATTTATTTATTACATATTTAGTACAGGGTCTAGAGGGTCTCGCTATACAAATTGGACTCGTAGTGATTCTCCTGCTTTCAGCCTCCCAAGCACTGGAATTACAGGCACGTACCACCACACCCAGCCTCAATCAGCATGCCCTGGGGGAGGGGCTGGCATGGAAGGCTGGGGATTGAACCCCAGCCGCTGAGCTCTGCCTCAGTAGGCACTTTAGTCCACCGAACTATCAGGCTGGCCCGAGTAAGTACATTTTTTACTTTTTATTTTTATTAGTACATATCTGCAGTACACAGTGATTCCGTTACTCATGGGGAATTGGTACCTGGACATAGCATACCTTATTTCTTTCTATGTCCCCTTCCCCCAACACACACATCTCCCTCCATCTCTGGTCTCCTGCCTATTTACAAAAGATCTAGCTCCCTGCTTCCTATTATTTACCTTCTATTTTGTTCTTTATTTACTTATACTTTGGAATTTTCATCAGAGAAAAATCATACGATAGTTAAGCTCGTGTGTCTGATTTATTCCACTTACTATAACGTTATGATCTAAGGTGCATCCATTTCCCTATAAATGACTAAAATATATCCTCATTCATAGCAGAATAGCACTCAATTATATGTAAATATCACTTTAAAAAATACCCCATATAGGCTCCAAGATTTAGCTATTGTGAATTATGCGGCTGTAAACGCAGGTATGCATGTATTGCAGTAGCACTATGTCTTTAACTCTTTCAGGAAAACACCTTGTAGAGGAATGACTGGGTCAAGTGGAATTTCTAGTTCTAGTTTTGTTGAGGGATCAAAATACGATATCTATCATGGTGGTACCAGTGTACGTTCCCACCAGCAACGTAGAAGCACTGCCTCCTGCAGTCGCCCCAGCATCTGCTCTTGTTTGATTCCTGATAACAGCCATTCTCTAGGGGGTAAAATAGAATCTCAGGTGGTTTTCATTTGCATTTCTCTAATGGCCAGTGATGGTGAGCATTTCTTTGTGTATTCAGGGGGCATTTGACTTCTCACAAGTGTCTGTTTCAATTGTTCATTGTTTTGACTGGGTCTTTTATTTAAGGAAGGTCTAATTTTTTTTTGTTGTTGTTCTTCATATAATTTAAACATTAGTCCTTTGTCAGAGGTGTAGCTGGCAAAAAATGTTTTTGCTATTCTATGGGTTGTTTCTTCACTCTGTTGGTTTTTCTTTTGCTGTGCTGAAGCTTTTTAATTTGATATCATTCCATTTGCGGGCTCTTAGTGGTAGTTCTTGGGCAACTGCGGTTCTATTCAGAAAGTGCTTGCCTGTCCCTATGTCTTCAAGAGTTTTACCTATTTTATCTTCCAGCAGGTTAAGTGTTTCTGTTTTACTGTTTAGATCTTTGATTCTTTTTTTTGTTTGTTTTGTTTTGTTTTTGGCGGAACCGGGGATTGAACTCAGGCCCTTGTGCTTGCCAGGGAAGCGCCTATTCCACTGAGCCATCTCCCTGGCCCCTCTTTGATTCATTTTTTACTTTAGTTCAATACACGGTGAGAGATGAGTCTGGATCCAACCTTCTGCTTGTGGACAGCCAGTTTTCCCAACACCATTTGCTAAAGAGGCTACTTTTCCTGTGGGTATGTTTTTAGACACTTTGTCAAAGATCAAAAGGCTGAATGTGTCTGGAGTTGCTTCTGGCTCTCTATTAACCTCTGCTGGTCCTCATATCTGCTTTTGTACCAGTTCATGTTGTGTTTAAGCACTGTATAGCTTTGTAATATACCTTCAAATCTGGAACTGGGCTCCCTCTTGCTGTGTTCCTGTTACCCAGGATTGCTTAGGCTATTCTGGGTCTCTTTGGGTTGCACATGAATTTTAGAAGTGCTTTCTCTAGTTCTGTGAGAAGCATTGTTGGTATTCTGGCTGGAATTGCACTAAGTCTGCATATCAGTTTGGGTAGCATGGCCATTTGGACAGTATTTGTCCTGCCTGTCCAAGAATAGGGGATAGCTTTCCCCTTTCTGATGCCCTCTTCAATCTCATTTTTCAGAGTACTGCAGTTTTCATTTCAGAGGTATTTTGCTTCCTAGGATAATCGCTCAGTATTTAATTTTTGATGTTACTGAGAATGGTATTGTTTCCTATTTTTTTCTTGATGGCTTCATTACTGGGGTACAAGAATGCTATTGACTTTTGCATGCTGATTTTGTAGCATGCTGCATCTTTGAATGTTATTATTGATTCTGGGAGTCTTTTGTTGAAATTTTTTGTCTCTTCTATATAAAGGATCATGTAATCTGAAAATAATGGCAGTTTGAATGCTATTCCTAAACATAACCTTTTATTTCTCACTGTTGCCTAGTTGCTCTATACCACAATTGTACTATATTGAGGAATGGTGAGAGGGGCCATGTTTATCTTGTTCCCGATTGTAGAGGGAAAGATTTCAGTTTTTTCTCAATTTAATATGATATTTAGCTTATCATAAATGGGCTTTTCCATGCTGAGATAAGGTCCTTCTACACTTATATTCTTCACGGATTTTATCATAAGCTGATGTTGGATTTTGTAAACAGTATTTTCTGCCTATATTAAGATGATCATGAGCAGATTTAAAGCACCTGCTTAGACAGAATGCAGGAGCCAGGGTTTGATACCTGGCACCACAAGCTGTGCCAGCCCCACACCCAGGGCACACTGCAATGAGTGTTGAGACTAGTCATGGTGGCGCGGGCCTATAATCCCAGCTCTTGGGAGGCTGAAAACAAGAGGATCACTATGAGTCCATTCTGTATAGTGAGACCCTGTAGACCTTGTACTAAAAATACATTTAAAAAATTAAAAATAGAGATGATCATGTGGTTTTTGTCTTCACTTCCTTTTGTGTAATACATTTATTGACTTGGGTGTGTTGAACCATCCTTGCATCCCTGGTGTGAAGTCCAGCTGTTCATGGTGTACAATCTTCTTGATGGTTTGTTGCATTCTGTTCTCCAGGATCTTGTTGAAGACTTTTGTGTCTGTGTTCATTAAAGAGATTGGCTTGCAATTTTCTTTCTTAGTTGTTTGTTTGTTTGGCATTTGAAGCGAGGTGAGACTCACTTGCAGGCATGAGTTTGGAAGTGCTCCTTTCAATGCCATTAAAGAGTCTGAAGAGTGCTAATGAGTTCATAGTAGTAAAGTTCTAGGGTGCTTCAGGCCCAGCTTGACGAAGAAGTTCAGATACCACCTCTGACCCCCACATCTTACAGTCTGCCTGTCCCACCTTGAGGAAAAATGGATTTATCTTAGTTACCTTTCTCATTGCTGAGATAAAATACCCAACCCCCACAAATTAAAGAAGGAGCATTTGTAGAGCCTTAGTCCACAGTCAACTGGCTCCAAGGTGGGGTGGCAAGGCAGAAGGCATCACAGCAGAGAAACAGTCCGTGGGACAGGGGGAAGAAAGCAGCAGTAGCAAGCCTCCCTTCCCTTGGATCCCATTCCGGCTACAAACCTTTTAGGTGCTACTATTCACTCCCAGGGTGGGCCTTTCCACTATCCACATCAAGAATTATTCTAAACCTATCAGTCGACTAGTTCAGCTTTTACATCCTTAATCCATATTCATACTGCCTTAATCCACCACACACCCTAGATCCAGCCACCTCCAAAAACCCCACTTCTGAGCACATGAGACTTAGAAGGACACGCCATAGCAGGCTGCACCCTGAGTCTCCTCCCCTCTGCGCCCTCTCCCACCTCTACCCACTCGAGATTCCTCCCTCTTGGTGTCAAGATGGCTGCAGCAAAGCCAGACCTCCCGGCTGCATGCTAGACTCTGTCTGTACAGGGCAACCAGCAGCTCCTTTACATTCTAGAAAATGAACCAGATGATTTGATGGGTATGGACAACCACAGCAGCTAGATCAGATTCCCATCACTTCCTTGGAGTTTTCCCGCTTGTGCGAACATCTGCTCCTTATGCTCCAGGTCCCCGCACCACCCTCCCTATGCACCACTTCTCTTAATGTTCACCAAAGCCTCTGAGATAATCTGCATTTATACCAATGAGGAGATCAAAGTTCAGAGAGGGTGGACGCCTTGTCCAGAGCCACAGAGCCAATATGTGGCAGAACTGCTGGGAAGCAGTAGATCTAAGAGCTGAAAGAGACTTGAGAGGTTCTACAGCCTGAGCTCTCAGCCCCTGTGCCCCTGCTTGTTGAGTGCAGGTCACTCAACATCCCCCCCACTGCTGCCACTTCACCTCCTGCTGCTATCCTGGTGACCCAAGTCTTTTGCCCACAGGGAGTTGTTTTGTCCACAGACCTCAAGCTTCAGACCGAGTAACTCAAAGTCCTGCTCCTACCTCTGCGTGCTTCTAGACTCTATTCTCCCTACCACCTCCATCTGTTTCCATGGAAACTGCTGGGCTCCTGCATCTTTTTCATCCTCTTTTCTGAGAAGCAAGGCCAGATCTCTAGCACCCCAGTAGCCAGGACTGACCATTATAAAGACCAAAGAAGCAATATCTGAAAGAAACATTTGCAGGAAGAGGGAGGGACCAGTGAGGCTTCTGATTTTTCCTTTGATAAGTTCCAAAATAATACCAGGTGCTCTGAGGAGCTCTGCCAATTACCTCAGCCTGGTGGGAAATGGCTGCAAAGTTGTTTGTCTTCCATTTTTTGGTGTCCTACCATCTCACAGTCTATCCCCAGACCTTCCAATCTTTCTAAGAAATGAGCCTGTGGGTCCAGGGAAGAGGGCAGTTGGTCAGGTCATCTTACCAAGCCCTCATGTCTGCTAACAGCATCCAGGGAGCAGCTAGTGGGCTGGGACACCAAGGAGTGGGTGGGACCAGTCTGTTCCTTCTGGAGAGGGGAGGATCCAGCAAGCCAGTGGACATCATGGACACAGTAGGCATGACATCACTCCTGCCACTGTCAGACATTCTGTGGCACTAGTAACCAGAGTCTGAGGAGAACCTTAGAACTACTTCCCAGAAGCTTGGCACCCGTTCACAGAGAGTCTACAAGCTCTGGGAATTGGAGTAGCCAAAGTGATCCTGATATCCTGCCCCTGCCAGGTCTTGGTTGGATGTTACAGTCTCTGAGCCTGTTTCCTTAGTTTTAAAGGAAACCTGTTCTTGCACTGCACCCTTGATAGGCTAAGATAAGGACCAAGCAAAAAGGTAACCATGAGAGCTCTCTGCAAAGGCGTGGAACACCATCCTTGAAGTCACCACCACCGTCAGCTCTGGCTACAGCTGCTAATCTTGAGATGGGGGAGGTGCTATGGTTAGAAAGTGTTCAGGGTGACAGCTCAGCAGCAGGGTACCTGGCTGGTTAGAATATGTCTGCTCCCACATTTATATGTTGGAATTTGATGGCCATTGTGAGAGTTTAATTGGATGGGAAATCTGATTAGAATTCACATGTTGATGGCATTTGGGGATGGGCCTTTAAGAAGTAATTAAGGTTAGACAATGTCACATGAGGATGGGGACCCGGTGTTGGAATTAGCTTATGAAGAAGAAGAAGGATAGGCTGGATGTGGTGGTACATGCCTGTAATCCCAGCACTCAGGAAGCTGAAGCAGGAGGATTACAAAATTCCAGATCACCTTAGGCTATATAACACTTTGGTTCTAAAAAAAAAAAAAAAAAAAAAAAAAAAAACCATGGAGGTCTGGCTGCCCAGTATGCTTGCTGCTCTGTCTGGCCACATGACACCCTCAGCCACCACATGATACCACAAGAAGTCCACACTAGATGCCAGTGCCATGCGCTGGGATGTCCCAGCCTCCAGAACCACAACCTGAATAACCTCTGTACCTTATGAATTGCCTGACCCAAGTATTTTGTCATAAAACAGATTTAGTCAGGACTAGAGGGCCTCTGTGTAGTTGAGCAAAGGCTTGTGTGGAGCAGTTTCCAGCTCGGTGGCTCAGGCCTGCACACACATGCCGGCTTCCGGTCCTTGCCTGCACTCCAGGCACCTTTCCCAGGAGCCGACCTGACTTCCTGGGGCTGCACAGGACCACAGCCACCCAGCTTCCCTGCAAGCTCAAGACAGGACAGTCTGGCCTCTTCCACAGGCCTTCAGATAACTCGGCCAGAAACAGTTACCAGTCTGCCTTCACCTGGACCCAGACTCCAGATTTCTGCTTGTCTCAGACCAGGCAACCCACATCACCTGCTTCCTGCAGCACTCTCCGGCCCTGCAGGAATTTTCTGGGCCCCACAGGACCCCGTAGGAAGTACATCAGTGCTCAGGCTTCAGTACATCAGCGTTAGAGCCTGTGACCTCAATGGAGATGGATAGTAGGTGAGCCGCCTTGGAAGGCTAGTAACCAGCTCAGAATTGTCGCTTGTGACCAAAGTGTCACTCCTTCAGAGCAACAAGGGAAATTCCTCTTGTGGCCAGTTTCCATGATAGTACCTGCTTTTTCATAGGCCTTTAGGGCCACCAGGATTCCGCTAGGTGTCCCTCAACACTGACTTGTAGACCAGGGCTATTACTGCCTCCATTTTCACTGAGGTGCAAGAGGCCCTCCAGCTGGCAGAGGTATTTTTCCCCAGTGCCTTGGAAGGTAGGTTTTAAAGCTGCACTGTCTGACTCTAGAGCAGAGACTTGTGTCTCCTATAAGTGACCACAGCACCCAGCTCAGGAACAGGGACAAGGGGCTTGTGTGGACTCTTCAGTCCCTCCTTGGGTGCATGTCTGAGGAGGCAGGGGTGGGCTCCAGAAACAAATTCCAGGGATGAACTCAAGATGAATAATGCAGGACTGTCCCAGCACAGAGTGTGCAGGTCACCGTGGTCACCTGCAGTCCCCATCCAGGTCTGGGGAGCTAGCAGGACACTGGGTTTTGGTGGCAGTGAGGGACAAGCAGCCTCGCCCACAAGCCTGTACAGAGGAGCGGCCAGAAGTGAGACAAGGAACCCAAACAGACAGGTATCAGGGCTGCAGGATTGTGTCTGGCCCCTAGAGGGGCTGTGTGCCGAGGTGGTCAGGACGCTGGACTCAGTGGCAGCATCAGTGTCAGCCCTTCCCAGAGCCGAAAGCTACCCAGGGATTTCTTGCCGAGTTCACCCCTGATCACAGGTGCGGTGAAGGAGCAAAGACTTATGTAATCATCAGAATGATTCTAAGAGGTAAGCACCCACACTCCCATTTTGCATAGGAGAAAACCTGAGACACGGACCCGTCGTGTAATTTGCCAGAGCTTAACTTATACTGGGGTTCGGGTGGAACAGCCTGGACTCTGGCGGCTTTGGTGATTTTCTCAGCCGAGGTCCTCCCTGGGCAGCAAGGGGGGCGGGTGCATAGAGGCCCCCAAAGCCAGTTTCTTTCTACTGCTCTCTCCCAGTCCCTTCTGCAGTCTGAACACATGCGCCCTGGGCAAAACCCTAGTGGCTTTGGAAGCTGCGCCCCGGCTCGCATAGTGACCTGCTTTTGATTCTCGCTTACCTCCTCCCCTTTCTCTCCCTTGGAAAGCAGTTCACCTAACACTCATCAGCACTTGTTAATGAGCGCGCGTTGGTGGCAGTGGCACTTGGTGGGGGCAGAGGGGGTGTGCTGTCTGTCAGTGGGCCAGGCGTCCACAGGCCGGTACAGACCCGGGCTCCAGGCCCATTCCCTGCCTCTGCCGTTCCTTAGGCTGCACTTGCTGTGGCTGTTTCTATTCTACTGAGACGGTTTCAGTGGATCTCTAAGGCGGAGCTGGATGTTTTCTGCCCCCTGGGGAGGCCAATTCCCACGGAGACTCCAGGTGGGCGTGGTCAGGAACGGTAGTGTCGAGGCCAGCTCTGCCATCCCCTGGACAGATAGATGGCCAGGCTAAGACAGACCCGGAGGTGGAGGAAGGCACTTAGGAGGAGTAAGTCAAGACCCCGCCCTATTTGTCTCCTCCCTGGGCCTCACTGATTCCAGCTGCCAAGACAGAGCCTCGAGCGCTCTGGGCTCCTCTGGGCTCCCTTAAGGAGCCTTGAAATCATGAAAAGGGTGCTGGGTTCAAATGCCAGCTCTGCCTCTTATTTGCTGGGCAAGTCATTTAAACAGTTTGAATCCTGCCTTAAGGAAGTGGTCTCTGCTCTTCCTGACATGGAAAGGGCAGGTGAGAGGCCGCGTGAGCTGGACCTAGTGAACTCGAAAGCCTGGGCTGAAAAATCTTCTCAGTTTAAACAGCATCGAGCTGTCCTGTCCTTGTTACTGGGATCACTGTTGCAGCCACTGCTAGCAGGGGTTGTACTCAAGATGGTCAGCGAGAGTGGGAAAGGAAGGAAGGCAGCCTCTCCTCGTTTCTGTCGAAGGACCTTCTGTGTCGTGGTACGCACAGAGGCGCCTCAGCGCACACGTGCCGACCCCAGGACCCTATGCTGCGCCCCCAGCCCCTCGCCCCTGCCGCACCGCGCCCCTGTGCGATTCCCTGAGCGCGCACGCCCCCTGCCGGCACCCGGGCGCGGCGCAGCCCCGGGACCGCATATAAAGGCAGCGTGGCGCGCGGCCCCAGAGCGAGTGCCAGAGCCGAGCCGCGCTGAGCGAGCTGAGCGAGCTGAGCGAGAGAGCGACAGCGCTGTGCTGGCTGAGGTCTCCGAGAGGCTCGCCATGGCTGGCCCGCAGCAGCAGCCCCCTTACCTGCACCTGGCAGAGCTGACGGCGTCCCAGTTCCTGGAAATCTGGAAGCACTTTGACGCAGACGGTCAGTAAAGCTCCCAACTTCTGTGCCCAAGGGCCCCCAGGGAACCTGCGGATGGAGGGACAGAGCGGAAGGCTCAAGGCAGGCAGGTGTGCGCTTGCCCCCGGGGGACGTCCTGATCGCAGAGCTCGCAAGGGTCGGGATCTCGAGTTTGGGAGACATCCAGCAGCCCTGGTGACAAGTGTCACAGTAACTTTTTTCTCCTGGCATGGGGCGCACAAAACCCACCGGCTTTGCATTATCATTCTGAGCAAGTAGGAGTGTCCCCAGAGAAGAGGCCTGGGCAAGATAAGGGTCCTCACGGTCCCCTCTGCCTTCTTCCCCACCTTTCCCTTCAGGTAACTTCCAGCCCTCTGCTGCTGCAGCCACAGGTCTTAGAAGCCCCCTCGTCTGGTCTTAATGTCCCCTCCCTTGAGTGCCCCTCCCTCAGTCCTCTCACCATCTGGAGCCCAGGACAAGCTGGGCATCCTGAGAGGGAAACCTCTGCCCTCTCCCAGGCTGTCTGGGCTGGAAGCAGGTGTGAAGAATACCATGTGGGGGCTTTTGATGCTCCCTGCCCATGGGCAGCAAGGGGTGTGGTGGGAGACAGCCCCAACCTGCCCCTTCCTGTGATAATCCTAGACGCTCTGTTGACTCCATTGCTGGGGAGAGATGGTGAGAGGGGGAGACATAATCTTAGATGCCCCGCTGGCCAGCACTTTGTTCATTGTGGTCTTGATACTGACCAAGCCCAAAAAATGAGAACCAGACTTCACGGCCTTGGGAGGTGGCACCCAGCACCTGATGATCTCACCGGGCAGAAAGGAGGCCGCTGAAGAGCTTTCCGATGTCTCTGGAGACTTTTTCTCCATCATTCCTCATACACACACACACACACACACACACACACACACACCTCTCTCTGAGGTCTGGGCTAAGGTGCTGGGGTCTGGGCTAAGGTGGGCAATGCCCTGGCGTCTCACACCCATCAGCAGGGTGGTGGGTCAGGGTGCTTATCTTGGGACTTTGAGCGAGGGTGATGGGAAGCAGAGGCAACTGGATGGTGATTTACTGTGTCCTCCTCCTCCCACCCTTACTTCGTCAGGGTGTGGAGCTGGCTAAACAGAGATGCTCCACTCAGAGCTGTAGAGAAGCAGGGGTTAATATCTGGGGATGCTTATGGTGAAGTTTCGTTTCCTTGGAGGCAACTGAGTAAGCTGGAGGGCAGAGGACTGGGGATCTTGTGACTCGGGTTAGGACCTTTGCTTCTGGCTCTAAGGGGCAGGTTGTGTGATCTGAAAAATGGGACTAAAAAGGGGTTGTATTTCCTACTCCCCACCCCCAGCTCTTGACACAAAACTCTCTTGGTGAAATGGGCTGTGATAGGATTGCAGCCTCTTAGTATTCCACATAACATGTCCGGTCCCTAAGGATGCTCCTGCCAGGTTATCTGCACCAGAGACTTTCAGGATTCAAGGAAAGTTACCAAACGGCCAAGGTTATACCACTGGCCTCCTCTTAGATGAGTCAGCTAGAAACGGAGAACTCCACAATTCTACTTTCCCCATTCGCATAAGGGCACCCAATAACCCTCTCAGGAATCATGAACGTCATTATGGCTACATACAATCTGAGACGTACTTTTCAAAAACAGTCACACCTTCTTGTCCTATGCTTTGAGGCTGCTGGATAGATTCCACCTGTATGGATGAGGAAACAGATGCAAGGAATGACGTGTTCAAGGTTGTGTAGCTGGTTAGTGGTGGCACTGATCCTTGGCCAGTGCTTATTTCCTATTGGGATTTCAGAACAGCCTTGCAAGAAGGGATTTTGTCTATGACGACAGACACATGTCTCCCTCCCATTTGCCCACAGAAGAGCCTATGAACCAGCCTTGAAGCCAGTAGATACTTCCTTTTTCCCAGAAAGGGGGCTTTGAGACCCGAGAGTTTTGAAGGACTTCCCAGAGCCCATGGTCCTGTGTGAAGGAGGAGCTTGTGCTCTCTGGTTGCTTCCTCATCACTAGACTTTACCTGCCCTCTTGGGTCACAGCCCCAGGCGAGTCCCAAGGTGAGACCCTGCCCTGATTGGAGAAGGAAAACAAGGAGGGTTCCATGCTGGAGATTGAAAGCTAATGACCTGGAAGATCTGCAGAGAGTCAGCTGCAGTTCCACTAGAAGATCCAGAAGAGGGTTTGGGGTCACCTTGCTGGGTACCTTTGTTTGGACATCCTCTGTGCCGTGCCCTCTCCTCCTGCATACCTCGAGGCTGCACCCCACCACCTGACATGTTCCCAGCCCTGCCTGGGCCTCTCTTTGATCAGCACTCGCTTCTGTTTGCAACTTAGGGTTTCTTTCCAAAGTGAGAGTCTTGCCGTTCACCACTTTAAAGAGCTCTGGGAGAACTCTCGCTCACAGCTCAGCAGGTCCCTGGAGTTAGTGCCCAGAGCCAAGTTAATCACAGCCACTAGGGAGAAGGTGATGCCTCCTCACCCCCTCTGGACTCTCATACTCAACAGACTCAAGGAGGCAGGAGGCCTTAGAGAAAAGCTGGGTCCCAGGGAGAGAGAGGATGGTGGGAGGAGGTGCTGAGCCTCACTCAGCGCATTCCAAACAGGGAAAAGAGGTGGCATCCTAGTGCCCTGGACCGAAGAGTTGTCTTCAAAATTAGCATTAGCATTGGAAGAGAGAAAAAAAAGAGGAAGTGTTTGGAGAGGGGTCTGGGGAACAAAAAGGCAACTTCTTTTCACAATTTCACACAGCAAAGCAGAAGGGGCCAGAGTTCTAATCTCCTCATCCCCTACAGCGTCCCAGGCCCTTCCTCAGTGGTCACTATGGCCAGGCACTGGGAGGTTCAGCTGTCTCTCAAAGGCAACATCGGGGTCAGGAAAGGCATCCAAAGGCACCCTACGACTCATGGGGGCTGGGGCTCTTCACATATCACCCCGTGTTCTGAGTGACCTTTATGTGTTTGGGACCATTATTCCCCTGCTTCGTGGTCACTTCATTGTCAAGATTTCTCACCCAGTGAGACCCAGGCAGCTAAGTGATGTGGAGGTCGGAGGTCCTGTGCCTTCCTGTGTTGTCCTGACAGATGCCACCGGGCTCCAGCTCCACTGATGGCTGCTTCCATGATGAGCCGTGCTGTGGCTCCCAAAAGAAATGCCTTAGGAGCCAGCAGGAGTATGGGAGAGAATGGCTCCTCTTTCAGAAGCAGGCAGACACCCATAGGACCGAGCAAAGAAGCCACCCAAGCACGTATATTCTCCATGGTTAAAATATCTGGTCTACACAGGCAAAAAGGTATATGCCTGAGAAAGCCTATTCAACAGTTCCTTGAAGTACTAAAAATTAGGGGAAGAGGGAATATGTGTCATCCAGGAAACAAAAAAATAAATTATGGTCATGTCTGTAGTAGAGTATTAAACAACCAATAAGTGCTAAGTGGAGCTTTTGTGCTGAGAGAAAAATGCCCAAGATGTATAATGTTTTTAAACTATGGCAGAACACTATCAGAAAGCCCATTTTTTTGTAACTAAGAGCATACATACATTGGAGAACATTTTGAAAAACATTACCAAGCAATACTGGTTCTCTGAAGAATAGTTGAGGTCAAATTAAAAATAAACTCTTTTCTTTCCTAAGTTAGTTTCTGTAGTGTTTGAAAATTCTACAAGAGCATATTTTCTTATGTCAAAACTAAAAATACAATTTAATGGACAATCTCGCTCCATTATACACATATTTCCAGGTACAGAACTGCCTATCCTCCAGGCTTCATCCACCTTCAAATGGCCCCAGTGAGGCAGGGGGTTGAAGTGTCTCTCACAAGGGCCAGCCAGATAGCTTAGCAGATTAAAGCACCTGCTTAGGCAGACACAGGGATCTGGGTTCAATCCCTAGAATGCTGTGCACCCCCGGGGTGCACTGAGACAGTGACTGAAACTGGGCATGGTAGCGTAGGCCTGTAATCCCAGTGCTTGGGAGGCTGAAAACAGGAGGATCACTACGAGTCTGATCTACATAGTGAGACCCTGAAGACCCAGGATACCCTGTACTAAATACATAAAAATAAATAAATAAAAGTTTCTCACATGGGCTGAGCAGCCTTGTTACCCCTCTGTGTGGGCCCCTGAGGGTCCTGCACTTGAGGATTTTGTATGTTAGTAAGAAGAAGGATTTCACACACTGCCATGGGCTCTGCTCCATTTTCCCTCCTTTTCTTCCAAAATCCAGTGCTTCTCACAGGAGCATCCTCCAAACCTGCAGCCCAACAAGCAGCACCCTCTAGAAGTGCGGGCCCAGGCTGGCCCTCCCAGAATGCAGACCCCTGCTGGGGCAAGGGGACAGTGCTATTACCACAGTACCTCTCAGAGGTGGGGAGAAGCTTGGGGAACTGGCAAAGACCTGAGACTCGTGGAGCACTAATAGGGAAGACCCGCCAGAACAGTGCTATAAGCTATGTGGGAGATATTAAGAACTAACATAAGTACTGCAACATTTACAAGGCAATATAACTCTGCCACTCCTAAGACAGTCATGGGACTTATGAAACTGTTTGGGTCTTAGCCCATGGAGGTCGCAGGGCCTGGTGCTGGGGTCGTGGTTAAAGTCACCTGAGCAAGGCTTTCTTTTAAAGTCACTAATGAATCTGTGGACATCTATAGACATCTCATGTAGACATGATGCCAGGATTGAGAGAGCCTCCCGCCAGCTGTGCCTCCTCAGTCCCTGGAAATATGTTTTCCTTGGGGCCGGGGAGATGGCTCAGTAGAATAAGCGCTTGCCTGGCAAGCACAAGGGCCTGAGTGCAATCCCTGATTCTGAGAAAAAAAAAAAAAAGAAAAGAAAAGAGAAAGAAGGATGTTTTTTTCTCTCTCCCTGCACCCCCTGTTCTCCTACCCTGTTGTTTCACCAGCACTTTCCTTTGGTGCATGAGCCATCATGAAAACTATAGTGCGTGGTTAAAGTTCTTCTCCATTTATTACAGTAAAAGGCACATTGCTATGAACGCCACCCAAAAAAGCTGCCCTCACACACTTATCCCATCCTCCTGCCCATGCTTTTTTGTTTTGTTTTTGTGGTTATGGGGATCAATTCAGAACCTTGCGCTTGACAGGCAGGCACTCGCGCCGCTGTGCTGTCTCCCCTGCCTTCTGCCCATTCATGAAGAGGTTCTGGGAGTCCTTTGGGGTGAAGGTCAGCTACCTTGATGTTCTGAATCAATTCAAGACGTTTACTTTCATGGTTATTGTGACTTTGGGGAAGAGCTTGAGGTGCCACAGCACCAGATCAGGTGAATACGGTGGGTAAGGACACACCGTACTGTTTTTACAAGCCTGCCATTGTGTTGGATGGTAGTTGGCACAATGGCGTTCACCACCTTTTTGATCACACCTTGTAAAGATACAAAAGAGGACTTCCAGACATGCTTTGGAAAGTGGCAAGAATGACAAGCGGGATGAGGGTGTCTGAAGTAAGGGGGAGTTTCTTGAGGGGGATTAACAGCAATCAGTTTTTGTAATACATTTTAAATTTTAAATAGTCACCGTATATACTGCTCCTCCTATTGTGACTGGGTGTGTCCACTCTGTGGGGAGTGTTCTCTTGGATTATTATTATACCAGCCAGAGTGAGGCTGTAGGGCTGAAGAGCCAGGGCTCCCGAGGGACGCAGCCAAGGGGACAAGTTTTCACAAACAAGATGCTCCAGCCTGCCTCGCCTGAGCAGCCACCACCAGCCCAGAGCTCTGGCTCTGCCCTGCCCATCTTACTTAACAGGTTCCATACTGGAGCACTCTCACTAGCTGAGCCCCTGGGACGTTGCCAGGGCTCAGGAGACCCCTCGGGGAAATCTTTTCCTATTCCTAGGAGACCAGAATTAATAGAGCAGACACAAGGCTCAGGCTCTTCAAGAACCGTGCTCTCCAGGGTGGCCTAGCTGGCGTCTCTCCGAGCCGATTGCATCAGACGCCCTCCTTGTCAGAGCCAGCCCCATCTGGCTCCCCTCCCCTGCTCTGGCCTTGTCCCCCTCCTCTTTGGCTCTCTGCTGTCTCCCCTCTTGCCCAATCTGCCCCATCCTTCTGGCCTCCTCCACTCCTGGGACTCAGCTCCGCGCTCAACTGCCAGCTGTCCACAGGTTAGGGAGACTCAGCAGGGCTCCAGAGCTGCGACACTCCTGAAGCAGCAAGGCCCAGAGACAGACTGAGGTGCCCGAACCTTCACCCAGTAGCTGTGGACTGAGGCTTATTGTGTTTTCTCCAGGAGCCACTGGGAGGTGTGTGCACATGTGTGTGAGTGTGTGTGTGTGTGTGTGTGTGTACATATGTGTATGATTGACAGAGAGAGAAGGCCAGGCAAACATGGATACAGACAAGCATCTGCCCTGGGATAGGCAGAGGGAAACCAAGCTAGCCTGGGACCTCTGTTGGACATGTAACCGAGTTCCCTGCTCCCTCCAAGTGCTCCTTAAAGGGGGCCTGACACTGGTCTGTTCACCTGGCAGAGTCGTGAAGAGCAGGGGAGACGTGAAGAGGAATCTTTGCAAGTGGCGTCTCCTATGCACAGTAATACTGATACTGTGGCAATGCCTGGGATGGGACTCTCCCAGAGAATGTTCAGGCTGTAGCCGTGCGGGCTCTTTGCCTGTCAAGAAATGTGAGCTCCAGATAGAGCCAAGGGTCTGGCCTCACGGATGCTCACTGCTGCAGTTTAAAAGGAAACTGAGGGGCTTCTTTCTTCCAGCTCTCTGCCTTGCGGGTCACAGCATACCTCACAGACTGGTGAGCTACTGGGGCACTGGCCAGCTGTGACTCCAGGCCATTGCTTCTCAAACTGGAGGGTGTATGCAAACACAGATCTCTGGACCACATCCCCAGAGGGTTTCAGCAGTTCCAAGGTGGGGCCTGAGAACTGGCATTTCTAACACACACCTAAGTGACATCCAGATGCTGGGTCCAGGCCACCATACGAACACTATAAAGTTGGTGCCGTCTCAGACAAGTGAATGCTGAAGAATCACCCGGGCTGTATACGCAAATGATGACAGGGCGCTGCTCAGAGGAGGATTCAGACAGCTGAGGGAGGGTCTTTTCTCACACGCTCTAGGCAATTCTGATGTGACTGGCCCACAGATCACACTGGAAAAGGAAGCTTTAAAGTTGCTAAATTAGAATCTTCATTTTAATGGGCTTCCCAGGTAATTTCTACATACGTTAATACTTGAGTCCTGGGGCAGGAGATATAGCTCAGTGCCTAAGCGCCCTCCTCGCAAATGCAGGGTTCTGAGTTTGATCCCTAGTACCGCAAAAAAGAAAAAAAATTTTTTGAGTCCTGCTACTCTGTGGCAATGGGTCACCTGGAGTGCATCTTTGAGTCACCTGCAGAGTTTGGACAACAACCTCACCTCATCAGGAAAAGCAGCCATGGTAGGGGGGCCGGGAATGGGGCTGTCAAAGCTCCCTGGGCGACTCAAGGTGAGCCGCTGAAGCAGCAGAGAGAGCTATCACGCCGGCAGCCTATGGGCTGAAGGGCGGTCAGCCATAGATTGATTGAGAGGGCTATAAGGAGTGAGTATCAAAGCGACACCTTCCATTGATGTGAGACTTTGCAGGAAGCTTTCACAGCATGACCTTATATGGCTCTCACAATATCTCTGTAGAGAGAGCTCCAGTACGTTTGCCCACCTTAGAGATGAAGAAACAGAGAGAGACTTGGGAGAAATGTTTGACAGCACATGGACAGCTGTAGAGCTGATGGTAGAATTTTTTTTTTTTTATTTTAGTAAGGGTCTATAAGGTCTCACTACATAGATTGGACTCATAGTGATTCTTCTATGTTCAGCCTCCCAAAGAGCTGGGGTTACAGGTGCACATCACCAGCCCCCCTCTCAATGTGTCCCAGGGGCATGGCATACAGGGATTGAACCCCTGCTGCTGTATCTGCCTAAGCAGGCACTTTAATCCGCTGAGCTATTTGCTGATGGTAGAATTACACTTCTTCCGACCCAGGCCTGCTCAACTCTTAGGAAGTCTGTGTGTACAAACATCGCAGAGACACAAGCAGACCTGTGCACGTGGAGCATCCTTCGGGCTAGGCTTTCCAAGGACTGCGCTCAATGTTAAGAGAAGTGTCTGCCTTTAAGTTTGGTGAAACTGAGGCTTGTGGTAGTGACAAATGGAAGCAAGTGTGGACTCAGGAAGGATCCAGGGTCTCTGGCTCCCATTATCCCTCTATCCCCCATGGTGAGGGACCTGGCTGGATAAGGAGGTTAGAATGATGGTTACCACGGTAACCACTTCTTATGGATGCCCATCCACATGAGATTTCCTTGGTGGCCTGTCACCCTGCCCCACTGTAAGAGGCTCACGGAAGTAAACTACTTGCCCGGAGATGAAGTCCCTCCTGTAACAAGGCCTTCTGGGTGGTGGAAGAGAGTTGCCCTGAAGGAATCCAAAGCAGGGTAGACTTTGTGCTCTGGCAGAGGAGATGCCCCATGGGCCTGTCTGCCTGTCCACCTGCTTCTACCTTCTGCTGTTCCTCTGGCTGCCCCACCTAGGGAACCATCCAAGTTCTGGAGGGTCAGACCCACCTCTAATCTTGGCCCCAGCTCCCTGATCTCCAGTCCTGAGCAGCTTTGTTGCTCTATAAAGCCTTATTGCCCTGGGCCTCATTTCTGGAGGTGGGAGTGGGGATGTCGTCCTAGCATGGCTTGGAACCTCCTGCAGCCCTCCATACTCAGAGAGAGTTTCTTTCTGCAATGCCACCATCCCAGCCCCTCCCCGCCCCCATCTCTAATTCTGTCCTCCCTTTGCCGTCCTTCTTCCCTGCGCCTGCCCAGGGACTGGTCTGCCCAGCTGGCCCCAGAGGCCTGAACTCATCTCTACTCTGTCACATTAGGGTTCCGCCGTTGCATGCGACCCTGGCAGTCCCACATGTAAATACATTTCCTTGCTGATTCTCTGCCCCCAAATCGACACCATCAGGAGCTATGATGTCGCCAGACCCTGTGTGGCTTGCCTCTGTGCCTCCCGTACCTGGAGCCCAGCACACAGGGAATGAATGGCCCACAGATGCTGAACAAGTGAATGAACAGCACCTACGTCAGGAATTAGGAATTAGGACCCTCCACTTCCGGTCCTGCCTCGCTGTGTGATCTGAGCGAGTTGCTTACCTTCTCTGAACCTCCGTTTCTTCTGTCACCAGAAGAAGATCCCACCCTGCCGCATCAGGGTGCTCTTGTGGTTGGGAAAGGACTGTGGCCACTCAGAAGGCAGGGCTACATTTGCTACATCGCATCATCCCCATGGCAGCCCACGCAGGCCTTCCACGTAGTGAGGCCTCAAATCATTTGCTGCTTGGGCAGGATGGTATACATCTGTAATCCCAGAACTCCGGGAAGCTGAGGCAGGAGGATCAAAAGTTGGAGTCTAAACTGGGCAGCTTAGCAATTTAGCACAATTCTTTCTCAAAATAGAAAATTATCTGCCAAACCAAAGAAAGAGGCCATGAGTGCCTTTAAAAATGAAAGATGTTCCAACAAGCATAACAGATGTGCAGAAGTTTCCTATGCTGTGGGCCTCAGGAAGGGCCTGGCTGTTTGAGTTCTTGGAGTTGCTAAACTACCTTCAGACCTTCAAACAAGATGGAGTAAAAATAAAACTTATTCCTCCTAAGTTCCGGGAAAAGTGGCTTCTGTAGGTCTGTGCTTTTCCACTTTTTCTTCTTTGGGTTCAGACTTTTCAGTGGCACGTGGCTCGGTACTGGGCTCACCTGCTGTGCTCTGTTCTTCCTACCTGCACCATATTCCCAGCCTGAAACAAGTAGCCCACGGCTGACAAGTGCCCAAGCTCAGGAGCAGGCAGAAATGGCCAGGACCCTCACGTGTTTCTTGTCTTTCTTTTTTTCTTTTTCTTCTTTTTTTTTTTTTTTTT
>NW_004524587.1:8901973-8912777 GCF_000260255.1 Octodon degus
TTTTTTTTTTTTTTTTTGTGATATTGGGGATTAAACCTAGGGGTGCTCTATTGTAAGCTACACTCCCAGCCCTTTTAAAATTTTATCTTGAGATGGGGTCTCCCTAAATTTCCCAGGCTAGCCTTCACCGTGTGATCTTCTTGTCTTGGCCTCTGGAGTAGCTGAGATGACCTGTGTCACCATGCCAGGTTCACTGGCATTTTCAAGGCAAGTATTTCAGATGGGTTATGATCATCTCGCTGAATCTTCACAGCAACCACAGGAGGAGGACACTACCACTGTCCCCATTTGATAGGAGAAGCTGCACTTCAGAGTTGATGTCCATACTCTGCATGTGAGAAGTAAAAGAACCAGGCTTTGGTGCCTTAGCGAAAAGAGCCAGTCGTTTTGCTGGTCCCCTTAACAATGGTGAAGGTGCGGAAGGAGATCAGCAGCGCCCCACAGCCAGTAAGGGGCTGGGGTCCAACACAAGGGCCGCCAGGGGGCGCTACTGAGAGCGGATGGATCTGCCCTTTGAAGGCTGCTGTGTTGCTCTATGGTGCTGTCCTTCCAATTTCTTTCACCCACTTCTTAATACACTCAGGAAACAGATACCCACATGCTCACCCAAGCATCTGCCCAGCCTGGCTGGGGGCCCAGACCCTGTGGCTTCTGCCTCACTGAACCCCGGCACATGCTCATGGCGCGCGCTCCGAGCCCCTGCGCACGCCTCCTCCCCCAGCCTCGGGTTTCTGAAAGCCGCAGATGGACCCAGAGCGGAGCTCAGCCTTCCACTTCCCTGCCTGACTCGAGAAAGCCTCCAGGAGAAGGACACGACTTCGCCTTCTCAGTCAAAAGGAAACTGCAGCTCAGCCAGGGGAAAACGGCCAGATGACTGCAGGGAGTGACCAGGGAGAGAAAAGCCACCTCCAGCACTGCCAGCGGCAGCTGCATGGCCGCCTCTCTGCCTCTCTCTGTCCGCATCCTCGCTCCACCACCTCGCAGCCAGCAGCCTCCGGGACTGTGGAATCATGTGCAATTCCAGTTCTCCCAAGAAGCTATGAAGAACACCCCCCAACAATGACCACCACGCCATCCTAGGAAACAAGGAGACTCCAGTGTCTCGCCCCTTGCATTACAACAGCTGCTCTTTCCCTGCAGACAAAAAAAGGCATCGTTTATGTCATGTAATTCTCTTGAGGGAGTCTTCTCCACTACAGGGGGACTCTCGGTTACATTATCAGAGTGTGCTGGGAGAAGAGGCTGGGAGAGCCTCGCGCCACAGCTCACCCTCAAGCCAGGATAAGCGCTCCTTTTTTCCTGTTACGTCTATAACTGCATTCATTGGAAGAAAACGTTCACCCCTTAGAGAAAGAACAGGAAACCCTTTCCTGTTCACAGTGAACCCCCCCACCATGGGAGCCTTGCGCACCTGATTTAGATCAGATATGGAAGTGGACTTCAGGCCAGTGGTTTTCTAACTTTGTTGTACATGAAAATCACTTGGATTCTATAAAAAATAAAATAAAAATAAAATAAATCATGATCCTTAGCTCACACCCCAAGCCAATTACAGCAGAATGTCTGGAGGTGGGAGCCAGACAGCCTCACTGCTAAAGATCCCCCAGGAGACTCTATAGGCGCCAAAGCCTGGGGAGCATCGCCTTGGCGGGATCTGATTTCCCTCCCCCAAGTCCCTCACCCAGCACGGCCCAGACCCGAGACCTTGGTTGAGGACTCAGCCCAGCCCCGGCATCTGGTCTACCTGGGCTCAAGGTGCAGTAGCTCGAAGGACCTCTCACTATTCCTGTGATCATCTAGTAAGCCAAGCTTTGACCTTGGGAACCGGCTCTGAGGATCACACTTCTTCCCAACTTCCTTCCCTCGCATTCACAGGTTGTGGGGATTTGATTTTTTAAGAATACCATGGTGAGGAGGCTGGTGAGATGGCTCAGTGGTCTAAAGCACCTACTTAGAGCAAGCTTAGCAAAGCACAGGGACGGCGGTTCGATCCCCCAGCACCACATGCCAGCCAGCCCCGCCCCCCTGGTGGGCTGAGCTGGCCACACACACACACACACACACACACACACACAAATAAATAAAAAATTTAAAAAAAAGAATACCATGGTGTGCTCAGAAAGGACCGTGACATTTCCACACAGAATCTCATTTGATTATAGGAACCCATTCTGTGGATGAGATGGGTTAAATAATTTCCCTTCACTGCGCTCTTCTCTGCTGGTGCCCTGGGACTGCCACTATAAAATGTTAGTGCCTTAAGGCCTCGACCCATTTCCTAATGCTGCCTGCCAGCACACCTGCTCAGGGGCCAGCAGGGAGATGTCCTCCATGGAGCCCCCCACTTTCCCACTTCTCACCCCCACTGGTCTTACTATTTTGCTCTGAGCTTAACTTTTATTTATTAATTTTACAGGCAATGGGTACATAGAAGGTAAAGAGCTGGAAAACTTTTTCCAAGAATTGGAGAAGGCAAGAAAAGGCTCTGGCATGGTAAGCCCACACCCCCTCTGCCATAGTGGGGGTTTCTGTCACCCTGACCTATATGACCTTAAAACTTTGTCCTGTTATGCATCCAGCCAATAGACCTGGGGTCTCTGATCTTGACATTTAAAGTTTTTCTTTTACCTGTAAGGATTAAGATAAAACAGAATACTCCCCAAAAGCAGGTTAACTTAATATTCCCGGATGTCTGGGATTGAGGGGTGTAAGCACCGGGTTAATAAACCTCTCAAAACTGCACATGTATATTTCTGTGTATCCATGTGCAATATAAAAATTGCTTTTCCTAAGGACAGAGTCTACTGCCTCCCTAAGATGCTTTAGATGGCTTAAGACTCAAGATTGGATGCCCAGGAGGCCTCAAGTACCTGCATTCTAGACTAGAGCTTCTCAGCCTCTACTACTATTGATATTTGGGGCCAGATAAATTTTTGTTGTGAGAAGCTACTCTGTGCATTGTGGGAAGTTTTGTAGCACCCTTGTATCCACCTGTGGCTTGCAGCCACACTATCCTTCAAGTTCTGAGCATCAAAAATGTCTCACAGTTACCAAGTGTCTCCTGGATGGGAGATGGGGCCAGAATCATTCTCCCTAGAAAATCACTGTTCTAGACCAACTAAGACTGGAATCCTCACCGAGGACCTGGAAGAAAATGGAGGATTTTGCTGATGGCTGCCCTTGTGTGTAGAGATGTTGCAAACTTCTGAGCTAGCCCAATGTGACACAAGATCACATCCTCGCCCCTTAGTGACAGGAATGTTGTTTCTTTTGGTACCAACCTGGTTCCAGTGAATTTGCTGAAGCCTTCTGGAGGGAGATGTGTGGAATATTGAAAAGCTACGGTGATTGGAGCTGGTCTGCTGTGATTCCCACGGCTGGTTCAGGGACGTGGAACATGCTCTCCCCAGCAGCTCCCTTGGGGCCTTTGGGTGCCCTGTGCCCCACTGTGGGTCTGCAGGCCCGTGCACTGCTTATTAGCAGCTCTTCTGGAAGCAGTTAGAGGGATGAGTCATGAGTCCATCATAAGCTCTGGGTCAAACCTCTCAGCAGAACATCCCAGTGAGAAAGAGATCAAAGCCCTGGGCTTAGGAGGACCGACGGTGATTCATGCATTTGTTTATCAACAGTACCCTCATCATAGCCCTGGCCCCTGCCCCCATTACTAGGACAGTGAGGGCTTAAATTGATTCTGGGATCATGGAATGTGTTTTAATGAAGTGCTTTAAATGTAAAGTTCTTTGAGTCATTCCCTTCTTCCCCAGCATGACTCCAGGGTGATTTTCAAGTCTGTCCACCACAATCTCAACTACTATCATCCAGGGCTGGGTCTTAGGGCAGCTGCTATGGGGTAGAAAGATACTGGCCTTGGGGTTGGAGAGATGGCTCAGTGGTCTAAAGCACCTACTTAGAACAAGCTTAGCAAAGCACGGGGACCGCGGTTCAATCCCCCAGCACCACATGCCAGCCAGCCCCGCCCCCTGGTGGACTGAGCTGGCCACACACACACACACAATAAATAAATGTAAAAATAAATAAATAAATAATTTTAAAAAAATTTTAAAAAGAAAAAGAAAGATACTGGCCTTGGGAGCAGGAGCCAGGAGTTTGAATTCTGGCCCCACTTTACTGAGTGACCTCCTGAAAAGTCACTTTATCTTACACTCTGCAAGAATGGAGAGGCCCCTAATCTCACAGGGACCATGATAAAACTGAACTAGATTGACCCTATTTGTGATAAATGACAGCTTATTCTATGCACATTTGTTAATAAAAATAAACATTGATCAACAAGTTAAGATTGGCAAATTGAGACCGGTTCCAAAAGTGAAAAAGTGGTGGAAAGGATTCAAGACTCTTAGAACTTTTGTTAGCCCAGCCCTAGGAATTGTAACCCCCAACCAGAGGCCCATATGGGGTGGAGTCACCATTGATTAGGGATAGGAGATGCTCCCTAATGCAACTAATGCATCAGCAGCATCTCAAAGCAAGGGAAGGTTGGAGAACTTCAGAGTCTTGTATTTAAGAGAAGAAACAATGAGCTTAGTGGAACTTTTAAGTTCTTTGCCTCCCTATTGTCAGAATAATTGAGTGAACTCTTTAATCATTCCTCAGCTATGTGATGCTGATGTCATCCTCACATTCCATCAGGCACAGTAACAATCCCAGGTGTGGTACCATATGTCTGTCATCCCAGCACCCTGAGGCAGGAGGATGCCGACCAAGTTCAAGGCTAGTCTGAGCTGTAAATATATAGTGAGATCTTGTCTCAAAAAAACAAAAAAAAAATCAGAGTAAGAAATGTTATGGAATTGGTAGGCTTAAAAGAAGAAAGCAACAATTCGCAGCTGTGGTAGAATGCTTGGAAACTGTCTTGGGGACACCTGAGTAAGTTGGGTTCTATTCCACGCTGTCGCCTTAAAATGCTAGGAGCTCCCTTCTCACCTGTGTGGTGGGAATAAGTGCAGACCCTTCTCATGGAGCTGTGGGGGAATCCATCCCAAAGGCCAAGGGGAATGTTTGATCACATAGTACCAGGCACGCCTGTGGGTTATGCTTCCCTTTGAAAATGAAGAGACAAAGTCATGAAGAAGAGATGACTCAATTGGACTGGGTCGCAATGAGAAAAGTGACACAGTCCTGATCCCCCAGAGCATGGGCTTCACCTGGGTCTGTGCTGCATGTCAATGACAGATTATTCCTAACACTGCTGCACTGAGGCATATGACGCCTATGGGATGTGGCCAAAGACAGCCCTTTTCCCTTCCTACAGGTGTCAAAGAGTGACAACCTTGGGGAGAAGATGAAAGAGTTCATGCAGAAGTATGACAAGAACTCAGATGGGAAGATCGAGATGGCAGAGGTGAGCGCTTGTTGCTGGCCAGGGGCTAGTGAAAAAGGGCTCTCTGTCCCCTGTACCTCTCCTGGGCAACAAGTCTCCAGGGGCCTCAAGGAGGGGTGGCCTGAAAGATCCCCCACACCACTGCTTGGGCGGACCAAAGATAGGTGGGGACCAAAGAAAAGAGAAAGCTAGAGGAATGGGGCCTGCCCTCAAGGTCCAGTAGGTATTACGGACACATGATGAACCCAGCTTAAGGCAGGAGAGAGAGAAGAAACTGGTAATCAGGACAGTTCATGCCCCACCTGAAGGACTCTAAAGGCAAAATTATAAACTCAGCACAGTGATATATGCTTATAATCCCAGCACTCAGGAGCCAGAGGCAGGAAGATCCTGAGTTCAAGGCCAGCCTACGCCATATAGCAACTGCCTCAAAGGCAAAAGTACACAAAAATTATATGCACAATTGACACAGGTAATTTACAAACATAAATATATGATTTATATATTGCCTATAATTTGTACATAGTTACATATAGGCCTATATGTGCATATACACATGGACTCATGCTTACGTATAGATACATGTGTATTAAATACTTGGTCAACTGAGTGAGCAGGTAACAGTGTTTGCTACATTTGGGACTTGCATTTCTTTGGAACCAAATTGCAGAGGTATGAATTTGCATATAATAAACTGCATCTATTTACAATGCAAAATTCTCTACGCTTTGATTTTAGACCATGAAATCACTGTCCTAATCAAGGTACAGCCATACTCTCATCCCAAAATGTTCTTCCTGCCTAGGACAGCCCATTTCACCCCAGAATCTACCAATCATACCTAGATTCATTTTTACATTTTAGAGTTTTAGATACATAAAATCATCTACTGAGTGTTCTTCTGAATCTGGGTGCTTGCATTTAAAGGCACATCACAGCTGGGGAGGTGGCTCAGTAGAATAAGTGCTTCCCTGGCAAGCGCAAGGGAATGAGTTCAATCCCCAGCTCCACCAAAACAACAACAATACCAAAGCCGTAAAAAAAAAAAAAAAAAAAAAAAAGGCACATCACTTTCTCTCCATCCAGCTGCCCTTATGATAGGGTTGGGGTAACTGGAAGCACTTCCCTGAGTGGCTTCTCTTTCCACATTAGACTGCTGCCAGCCCTTTCTCCCAGTAGATGGCAAAATGTGCCTTCCACACTGCCTCTCCACTGGCCCTTTTCGTCCTCTCTGCAGGAAAGTCCTCTCTGCTCCCTGATGTCCCTCCTAAGCCTTGTGTTCTCTGTGTCCCCCAGCTGGCGCAGATCCTGCCAACAGAGGAGAACTTCCTCCTGTGCTTCCGGCAGCATGTGGGCTCCAGCGCAGAGTTCATGGAGGTGAGGCCAAGGCACTTCCTTCTCTCCGGCTGCTGGGACCCACCTGCCTTCCTGTGCAGATCCAGGTCTACCTTGGTGCCTCGTGTTGGCTCCAGGGAGGTGCAGAGCCACTGAGGGCACTACTACTCAAAACGTGGCCCATGGCCCAGCAGCATAGTATCATCTGGATGATTGTTAAACTCCCTGCTCCAGGGATCCAGAACCCAGACTGTAACAATTTACCCAGGTAGCACTCATATATGAAAGTACAGGGATGAGATGAAAAGTAAATTTGAGTCAGGGCAATTGGAAGATGTTGTGTACATGCATAGGGGAGTTGTTGGGGATGTGTGCTGGGCATTTGCATATGATATGGGAAACCCTGAAGAGAAGAACCTTGTTTTGTGCTATTTGGTTCCAGGATGTCCCACCCCTTGTGACATCATTTTTCATAATTTATTAGTACATGTTTTATGCAGAATATGTTTACATTCATTGTAAGTAGGTACCTGTACTTAATGTATCTTTTTTAAAAAATAATTTGAGAAGCAAATAGCAATAAGACAGCTTCAAAACCGATTAGTAGGACAGTTTCAATAATTAATACATTGCATATTGTTGTCTTCATAGTAGTTATTCATAGTACAAGATGCAGACATGATATCTTGTCCACAAACACTACTAGTACTAATCTTTCTATACATTAATACATTGCATATTGTCTTCATAGTAGTTATTCATAGTACAAGATGCAGACATGATATCCTGTCCACAAACACTGTTAGTACTAATCTTTCTATTCATTGAATTAAGAGAAAGAAGCTGTATATCTATCCCAGCTATTTTGAGTATACAGATAAAAAATGGTCCTTCATTTCTATACCCCTGTTTTGTTTTGTCAGAGAAGAGTATTCCAATGTCATTTAAATATTATAGGTGGGTGAATTCAGCAAAATATTCCAATATAGTTCAGTAGCCCATAATAGTAGTGGCTTATCCGTAGGACTGGCAATGTCAGAATTTGTTGACTTGAGCCTTTTATAGCTCAGCATATTAATATGGGTTTACTTTTTATATTTCGTTTTTATACTTTTCTGCTGGATGGTTAAGACCAAGATAGAGCAAGACCTATATAACAACAAATGCAGGGGCTGGTGAGATGGCTCAGTGGTCTAAAGCACCTACTTAGAACAAGCTTAGCAAAGCACAGGGACCACAGTTCAATACCCCAGCACCACATGCCAGCCAGCCCCGCCCCCTGGTGGGCTGAGCTGGCCACACACACACACACACACACACACACACACACACATAAATAAATAAATTTTTTTTTAAAAATGCAGCTTTTGTATCTGATAAGGTCAGTCAGATCCCTTGAGGATTTATCCTGAAACCCTGTACCGCAGTTTGTAGATTCTTTGTGTCAGCCATGTGGATGAGTCGCGGTCATTGCTTGACCAATTTGCCCTCTGTGAAAGCCTGAGAGAATGTTTTCTCTCTAGGTGAGTCTCCTTAGGCACACTCTACATCATCAATCACTTTCCTCTGTGGCCCCATAATCTCCTTGATCAGAAAATTTGGGACACAACAGAGTTACATGATATTACATGCACTTAATATATCTTTTTTTTTTCATTCCATCCCCTTATCTCCCTCCCACCTCCCTGTCTCTGGATTTCATCCCCATTTGCACATGATCTATCTCCCTGCTTTGTGTTTTTTATTTTGCTCTTTATTTATATTTTGAGCTTCTCCTATTAGAGAAACCATGTGATATCTGAGCTTGTGTGTCTGACTTATGTCACTTCACACTGTGGTCTCAGAGTTACCCATTTTCTTACAAATGACTTAATTTTGTCTTTCTTTATGACCAAGTAGTACTTCATTGTGTGTAAATACCACATTTTCTTTATCTGTTCATCTGTTGATGGATAGATATATAGGCTTCTTTGAAGATCTAGTTATTATGAAATGTGCAGCTATAAACAGGCATTCATCACTACAATATGATCCCTTTAACTATTTCAGGAAGATACATAGAAGGGGAGTAGGTGCACCAAATGAATTTTCTATCTTTGTGGGGCGGTTTTTTGAAGAATCTTCTCACTGGTTCCTATTTTTATAGTGGTTTATAATTTACCAGTTTACATTCCTACCAACAAACCTGCAGCCTCACCAGCATTTATGTTTGTTTTCTTGCTTGTACAATTTTTTTTAATATTTATGTATGTATTTATTTTGTGTGTGTGTGTGTGTGTGTGTGTGTGTGTGTGGCCAGCTCAGCCCACCAGGGGTGGGGCTGGCTGGCATGTGGTGCTGGGGGATTGAACCACGGTCCCTGTGCTTTGCTTAGCTTAAGCTTGTTCTAAGTAGGTGCTTTAGACCACTGAGCCATCTCACCAGCCCCTTGCTTGTACAATTCTTGATGAGAGCCATTCTTTCTGGAGTAAGATGGAGCATCAATTTTGTTTTAATCCATACTTCTATGATGGGCAGAGATGATGGACTTTTATTTCATGTATTTATTGGCCATTTGTGCTTCTAAGAAGTATCTGTTTTTCTGTTGCCCATTTTGATTGGGCCCTTGGGGGGTGATTGTTTTTAAAAAATTCTTTGTAAATTCAAGATACTAGTTCCCTATCAGAGGAGTAACATTCTCATCCCTGGAAGTCAGAGTTCCAAGGAGCAGGCTGGGGAAAGATGAAGGATTCATGTACCATCCCAAAGCTGGCAGAGTCCAGTGACAACTGTGTCAGGTTTTTTGGCACAGCAGAGAAGCAGAAGTAAAAGAAAGAGAGGGAAACGCCCTTATTGCCACTGAGGAGGACACAGAGAGGATCAAGGGAAGGGAGGTGGGGGACCCTCTGACCTGAGACAGGAAGGCTGAGACTTCACAGACTTTTGCTGGGGGCAGAGTTTGAGGGGCAGGTTCAGTGATGCGTAAGGAGCTGATAGGGCTCATTGTGTGCGCAGGAAAGATATCGGATCTGGGATGGTGAAGAAGGAAGAAGTGGACATTGGGAAGCTAGGCTGTTGTTTTGGGGATTCAGCTATGTTGAATCAGGGACATGACAATTTAACAGTCTGTACTTAGGCCCGAACCTATCAAACTCCAGTTCCCATTGCCCTCTGGGTCACAGCTTTGGCTGTAGTCTAGGCCTCATTATTCCCTCCAAAGTGGGCATTGCTTCATTTGCAATAGAAACATTTTAATATCCTCAGTGTAACTTTGGTCAAGGGAGTAGTACTGAGGGTTGAACCCAGGGCTTCACACTGCACTATGTCCCTATCCCTTTGTTACTCTGAAAAAGGATCTCACCAAGTTGCCCAGGGTAAGCTCCACTTTACAATCCTGCCTCAGCCTCCCAGAGTGCTAGGATCACAGGCATATACCACCATATCCAGCTTTGTCTGACTTTTGATATCTAAATTCAAATGTCTTCAGAGTAATACTCAACTGATGGATTGAGCCACATAAAATTCCTGACACCAAACTATTTTTATATGCAAAAGTTAGAAATTCCATATGGCTCGGCCAGTTATTTTACTAACCCAGATGTCCAGCAAAGTACGGTTGTTTCTTGCCACTTTTTTTTTGAACGCTCACCTGGGCCAGTATGTGCATCCCTGAGTGAAATGCGACCCATACCCATCACACCGAGCCCCTGCTGTGGTGCAGAGTGAATCGATAATTCAGCCTTGTTAGCCCCTCTGCATGATACACTGCCTAGAATCACAGCCCTGCCAGCCCAGGTCTCCTCAAGGCAGTGGGACAGAAAGCAGGGATAGAATCAATTGCGAGGAACCAGTTCTTGGGGTGGAAGAATCATTTTTTAAGTGTAGTTTGCCTAAGCATTCAAATATGGGTTTAATTTTATCGAGCTTTAAACAATTTTCTCCAGTTTTTCCAAGATAGCAAGATTCTGTAAGCTGGTAATTGACATTTTGGATCCTGTTCATAGTTGTTCTCTTGCTTGTCTGGCCAGCATGTTCTTACAGTTTGCAGAATGCTACTTTGGCAAGTGGACATTTTCCTGTGTATAGAAAAGACAGAACCCTGTATGAGACCCCTCCTTTCCTGATAGGGAGGTAGCCAAAGATCTTTGG
>NW_004524587.1:8912971-8915301 GCF_000260255.1 Octodon degus
TCTCTCTCTCTCTCTCTCTCTCTCTCTCTCTCTCTCTCTCTCTCCCCTCTATATCTCCCCTTCTGTCTCTGTCTCTCCATCTCTGTCTCCCTCTCTCTGTCTGTCTCTCTCTGTCTCCCCCTGTGTCTCTCTCTGCCTGTCTGTCTCTGTGTGTCTGTCTCTGTCTCCCTCTGTCTCTCTGTCTGTCTTAGTCTCTGTTTGTCTCTCTGTGTCTCTCTCTCTCTCTCTCTCTCTCTCTCTCTCTCTCTCTCTCTCTGTTTCTTTTTCTCTACATCTGACTTGGTTCTATATTCTTATAACCTTTTTATCCTTCCAAGCCCCAACATAACTTCCCCCATCACTTCATTTCCCTGGGACCCCACATTCCGGCAGCACCAGTCCCTCCTAAGGTTAGCCATTATTCTGTTTTTATCAACCAGAAACGAAATAGCACCTCAGGAGCCCTGAAAGCCTTGTACTCTGAGAGCTCCCATCCCACTGCTCAGCGCAACATTTTAACTTCTAATTTTAGGGACACCTCGGGACCTCTTTGAGGTTCCACAAAGCCCAGGTCTCTTGAACTCTTTTTCTTGAATGAGAAGAGAATGAGGGCACCCTGATGGATAGACACAAAGTGCTGGAGGGAGAGAGAAGTTGAACCTCAGTGCCTAGAGCCAGCGTCAGGTGGGGGCGGATCCAGAGAAGGAAGAGAAAAGGAGGTCAGCTGCGAGTCAGATTACTTGGAAAAGCAGCCTCTGCATTCTGCTCTCTGGGGTTCCTCCTGGTTATGCCCCTTCAAGGCACCTCAGAGTGTCTGCCTCCTTTCTAAGTCAAGAGTCTCCTCTGAGGGCCAGCCAAATAGCTCAGCAGATTAAAGCACCTGCAAGCAGGCGCAGGGGCCAGGGGTTCAATCCCTGGGCCTGACATGCCAGCCCCACTCCTGGGGGGCTCTGAGAGTGATTGAAACTGGGCGTGATGGCATGGGCCTGTAATCCCAGCTCTTGGGAGGCTGTAAACAGGTGGATCACTACAGGTCCTATCTAGCAGTGAGACCATGAACACCCTGTAAACCCTTCCCTGAAATACAAAAAAACAAAAAGCACCTCTCCTCTGAGAACATCAATTCTAAAGCATGAAACAACAGCAGGTGGTTGGTGAAGTCATATTTGGAAGCTTGCACACATCGCTCAGTACCTTTTCAAAGGTACTAAGAAAATAATGTTTTTATGAACCCAGAGTATTTTCTTCTCCAGCGAAAAGATCTTCACCTAATCAAATGGCATCTACCCAAGCTGTCTTGGATATGTCTGTTCTTGTGCTAAGATTTGCTTGTGTCTCATACATAACTTTAAGAAATCAGGACCAACTGTCCTAAGCCCTGGCACTTGTATATGATAAAAATCACTCCTGTTTTCTGATGTCAAACAAAGACCCAACATTAGCTACAAACTCTGACACTCCTGTGCCATGTGTGGAGAAATGGGGGACGCTGGAGATGAAATTTAGGGAAAGGACCGGTGCTGTTGACTCTCAGAACACCAAGTGTAGCTGGTGTTCAAGTAGGTGGTTTGGAACTAGAGACAAAGCAAAGTCAAGGGAACAAAAGTTGAAAAAAACAATCGAAGCATTGTGAGGCACCAGATTTTTCCCAAGATTAAGGAAAACAGAATTCTCTGGGCCTCTTTGCCATGGAACCACCCCTACTGCCAACCCCAACTCCTACCATGCCATTCCCTTGTTCTCCACCAGATTACTTGAGAGAACTTATATACAGCACTGTTATCTTCTTAGGGCATTGTATTAGTTACCTAGTGCTGTGTAACAAATTAGCCCCCAACTTTAGCAGCCTAAAACACCAGCATTTATTGTCTCATAGTTAGGTTGGGAATCTTGGGAAAGCTTAGATGGGGGCTCTAGGCCAGAGTCTGTCATGAACTTGTGGTCAGGATGTCGGTAGGGCTTCAGTCCTCTGAAGGCCTAACTGGGCTTACAAGACAGGACAATTCCACGATGCTCACTCAAATGACTGGTGGCCAGACGCCTCAGTTTCTTTCTGATTGTTGGCTGGGGAATGCTCAGGCCCTTCCTACATGGGCCTCTCATGGTAGTGCTGAATAAGGATCCTTATGACACGGCAGCTGGCTTCCTCCAGAGTGAGATCCAAAAGAAGATAAGAAAGAGGCCACCATACCTATCTTTTATGTCCTGGTCTCAGAAGTCACACACTGTCATATCTGCCATATTCTGTTGATCAGAAGTGAGTCAGAGCAGAGTCTAGACCACATTCAAGGAAAAGAAGAATTGGTAAACATCTTAAAACCATGACAATATTTTCTTGCTTCTGTGTAATG
>NW_004524587.1:8915816-8932238 GCF_000260255.1 Octodon degus
GCTTTATCCAAGCAGTTTTCCTCCTTATCTGTGTGACCTTAACCAAGATACCTCCTCATTTCCTCCTCTGTGACATTGAACAGACTGAGCTAGAACACCTCCATGTCCCCAGTCTACTCCAATATCCTTGAATACTGAGACCCTGACTGGTCTGCTAGAGAGAAATGAAACGGAGACATGTAGATTTTGATATGTCTTTGTGAATCAATTGACTTTCCCATTTCAGGCTTGGAGGAAGTATGACACAGACCGAAGTGGCTACATTGAAGCCAATGAGCTCAAGGTAGGATGGGATTTGGGGACGGTATGAGGGACATGGACATGAGAGTAAGACCAGAATGACCGCAGACTTAAGGAACCCTTGGAGGGAGGAGGTGTTGGGTGAGGGGCATGGACTTGTGGTCTGCTTAAGAGGAATGGAACATGGTACTAAACTGCTGGACTTGCTCCTGTGAAATCAGTAATATGGAGCTTGCCAGGTCACAGAGTTCAAGCAGAGCACACCTTAGGGCCTGGGACAGTCATCCTGGAGGCCATTCCAGGAGACTCCTAGCTTGTATGTCCACTCCCAAATTCCTTTGGGCCCCCAGAACCCTGGACACCACTGTACCCTAATACTGGGCTCGGAGAAGACAGGCTGACCCTCTACTATCTGTTCAGTGGGACCAAGTTGCTCCTAGTTGTCACCCAAGACTTCCAAGTTCATTCCACAAATGTTAAGGGATGAGGGAATGAGCTATATAACTAGTAGACCTCATCAAGCAATGCTGAAGGAATGAATTAGTGAACACATGAAAGAAATCAAAAAAATAAAAAAATAAAAAAAAAGAAAGAAAGAAATCACAGGACTCTAGCTCTGAAGAAGCCTTTTGTGTTCCAGGGATTCCTGTCTGATCTGCTGAAGAAGGCCAACCGGCCATATGATGAGCCTAAACTCCAGGAATATACCCAAACCATAGTGAGTGGACAGGAATATCCCTCCTCCTGGGCCCCAAGGCACTGGGGGTTCTGGTGTGCAGGGTCTTTGGTTTGCTGGGTCTTCAGGCTCACAAGAAGCAACTCATACAGCTACTGGCTTTAGGGGTGTGGGTTCATGGCCCCAAATACCCTTTGAGGTCCCCTCTGAGCTGACTCTTGGGCCACTGTGATACTGACAGGGGAGGAGAGCATCTGTTTCCATGGCAACCTCAGTAACTCCAAGAGTGAGTAAACCAGGACAGGGTGGGCCTTTGGTGCTGTGACTCAGACCACCACCGGGCCTCAGCCACACCTCTCTGTGGGAAGGGGAAGGAGGAGCAGGGATTGAGTCCTTGCTGTCTCACCCAGTGGCTGATTTAGAACATGTTGGTCCCCATCTTCCAAGTGACCTAAGAGAAGGCACAAGCACGCTTCACCTGCCTCTCCTTTCCAATGGGAGGGGATGGCAGGCCAAAACCACATGTGAGACAAGGTCAATGCAATTAACCTCAGCACTACTTTCTGTCCCCAACAGCTGCGCATGTTTGACTTAAACGGGGATGGCAAATTGGGCCTCTCAGAGATGTCTCGGTAAGCACCTGCTCTCACCCCTACTTTGGCTCCTGTGCTACCATCTACATTGCTGAGATCAGTGGATGGGATAAGTGACAGGGCCAGTGGTCATGGAGCCCGAGACAAAGCCAGGTGGAATTAGCAATGTCAATCCCTCACTTTGTCCACTGTCTTTTTTGGAACTTTCTACTAATTCCCGATTATGAAGTACTCAGGAATCAGAAATGGATCTGACAACTAGAGAGGCTGCCTCTGTACTCCCCATCCACTGGTTCCTGCCTGGGTCTTGTCTCCTAATCTCTGCTCTGACATTTTCTTTCTAGACTCTTGCCGGTACAGGAAAACTTCCTGCTTAAATTTCAGGTAAAAGAGCCACTTCACTTCACTTTGCTTCCCCTTTCCTCTTAATCTCTCTAAACTGCAGCTCTCCGCCCTCCTGTGTCCCAAAATGGAGCACATGCATGTAACACATGTATACACTAACACACACACACACACACACATGTGCGTTTGGGGCTTTTGCTTCTTTCTTTAATGCCTTGGTTCTTACAGGGCATGAAGTTGACCTCAGAGGAGTTCAATGCCATCTTTACATTTTATGACAAGGTGAGAAGGAACAGTGTGGCATGCAGGGGAGCCCTGGCCACAATAGCTCAACTCTGGCTGCACTAAGACAGCTTTCTTCAAGAGGGGCCCCTGCTATACGGCAGCAATAATGTCACTCTTGCTCCACGGCCTATGGAGCCTAAGAGTGAGGTTTCTTGAAAACCCAGGGGAGGATAATCAGCGGAAGTGGGTCCAAGCATCATGCTTGGAGCTACGCTGTGATCTCAGTGCTGCCGGGGCAGCGTGGTACACCGGGGCATCGTTTTCCTAGGACTGTTGGAGCAAGGTGACCTCCTTGCCCTCCTCTACCCCTCCCTTAGCTGTCCCTGCCCATGTGAGTCTAGGGATCTTTATAACCAGATTTTAGTTGCAGACTTTTCTTTTTCAATACTGGGGGATTGAACCTAGGGCCTTTGCACTGAGCTAGATCCAGACACTTTTTCTTTTCTCTTTATTTTATTTTTGAGACTGAATCTTGCTAAGTTTTTAAGTTCCCCAGGTGACTGGGCTTGAACTTACAACCCCCCTGCTTCAGCCTTGAAGAGTGTGGAGGTAGTGTTTAAATAGGCCCAGGCTCAAGGAACTAACTAACTGTGCTTCTGGAGCCTCATTCTTGTGAGGCTAACCGGAGTGCACTGAGCTGCCCTGCGCCTGTGCTGACCGGTAGAGACAGAAGTGAAGGCTATCCTGTCATTACGTGATCTGCATGCCTCCATTTGCACAGTGTAATGTTAGGTTAGGCCCTCGGTGCTCCTCAGAATGGGTGGGAGGAAACCACCAGGTGGTAGCGAGACGAGGAAGGCTAGCGAGGCCCGGGGTCTCAGAGCTCTAAGCTGCCCCTCTCATGCCCTCCTAGGATGGAAGTGGCTACATTGATGAGAATGAACTGGATGCGCTTTTGAAGGATCTCTATGAGAAGAACAAGAAGGTGAGCAAGCAAGCCCAGGGCCTTGGATGGGGTTCCCTGAGTGTGTGGTGGAGAAACACCATGCTGCATCCCGCCACCAGACAATCAAGGGCTTTGTTTTTATTTCTGGTTGGTTAATCGATTTTTTTGTATTTAATTGTAGTAAAATGCATATAATATGGTTTACCATCTCCACCATTTTAAGTGTACAGTTCAGCAGTATTAAACATATTTATAATGCTGCATAAACATCATCATCCTCCATGTCCAGAACTTTTTCCATCTTGCAAAACTAAAGAGAAATAACCTACTAAACAATAACTCTCCATTCCGCACCTCCCACCTGCCAGCAACTGTTCTACTTTCTGTCTGTATAAATTTAACTACCAAACTACTGCAGGATTGTCATCAAGGGAGAATCCAACAGTCTCTTCATGACTGGCTTATTTCACGCTGCCCAACATTCATCTGTGTTGTAAGCATTGGCAGAATTTCCTTCCTTCTCAACATTGAGTGGGCTGGGGAGATAGCTTGGTGGCCTAAGCACCTGCCTGGCAAGCACAAGAACCTGGGTTTGATCCCTGGTACCACATACCATGCTGTCCCCAAAACCAGACTTGTTGGTGCATACCATAATCCCAGCACTGAGGAGGCTGAGACAGAAAGATCACTACAAGTCTGAACTGCCTAGCAAGATCCTGTATCTTAAAAAAAAAAAAAACAAAAGTTGAAAGCAGGACCACTACAAGTCTGAGCTGCATAGTAAGACCCTGTACCAAATACATTTTTTTAAAAAGCTGAAAAAAAAAAAGTTGAGTAACGTTACCATGAATGTTTAAATTGCATTGTACCTGTTGCCCCTTGGGTTGCTTCCACCTGGAGGCTGCTACAAGTGATACTATGATGAGGCAGTAGCCGTTCTGACACCTCCAGGGCTCATGGAAGCATCAGCCACATTGCCAAGAAAGAAGACTTTGAACACAAAGAGCGATTGTGGAGAGCCCCGGTAAGGGAAGTGGGCTATTCTGAATTTGACTGAGTACAGACTCTGGAGCTGGGAAGGAATCGAAAGGCACCACCAAAGTGCTTATTCCTCTCACAGAAAAGGTTGAGTGGTGACCCACATGCTCCTGCCTGGTGTTAGCTCTTGAGTATCTTACAGGGACCCTCAGGGAGGTCACCTTGGTCCCTAGCCAGAAGAGATCCTGTGACGGCACCAGGAGACCAGGCCACAGCTGTCTTCCTTCATGGCCTGAAAAATGTCTTTCATGGACCAAGTGGTTTTGCTGCTTTCTTTAATTAGATGATGAAATCTCTATAATTCTTTGAGTTGTCTAACTGCTTTGGCTGCCAAACAAGAGCTAAATTTAATGCTCAATTTCAGAGGAAAAAAATTCACTGCAGCTTCTCTATTTCCAAGTGCTTTCTGATCTCTTTATCTTCATCTGGAATATCATCTCTCATTTATTTCATCTTACTTTTTTTTCATATTACCTACAAGTGCTTTTTCAAAAAGGCAGAAAATAAATGATAAGAAATCAAATACTTCCTAGGAAGAGGAGAGTCCTCACCAGGGATTTGAACTCAGCTAACTTTTTCCTGGCATCACCTTAGGTGAAAATTATTTATGCATACAAGGAATGTTGGGGACCATAATGCAAAATACTTATAACAGTAATTGGATTAATGAGGTGTGATTAGTCTTTCCGAGGCCCTGCCTAACACCTGACGTTGATAAACCCTGAAGGTACATATTACTCTTGAAGGGATCTGCATGTCCTGGTCATTAACTCATTAGGGGCTTTCTGAGTAAGGAGGACAATGCAAGGAGCTGCACAGCTTCACTCCAGATGTGCAAGCAAATGCAGAGATTCAGGTGTCAGGATTTGGAAGCAACTCTGAAGGCTAGAGAACAGGCTATGAATAAAGCTGTTTACCTGAGAGCCTTCCACCTGGGCCGGGCCCCAGATCCAGCACCTGGGGATTTAGACAGTGAATCCGAGAGCAGGAGCTACATGACTAAATAACAACAGCAAGTGAGCAGGAATGGGAATGGCCATTTCGGGAAGGCCCACACAGCAGATGAAGCTTCATTCCGGTGGTGCCTGCATGGCCTGTGATAATGCTCCTGAGCAGATTAATACTGCAAGCTCCAGAAGGGACCGGCTGATGGATGGAACTTCGCTATTTCTCAGCAAACCTAAGATCATGGCAACTCAGAAGAGCCTTTCCCAGTCTCAAGTAAAACTTGGAGACGTTGAAAGCAAGCAGCCCCATCCGCTAAGACACTAACTTGCGTACAGCCGTGCTTCCCCGTGAGATCTTCTCAAGCCCAGGCTGTTGGGTGGGAGTCTCCTCCTTGGCTCCTACTTGAATCTCAGAAAGCCCAGGTGCGCCCAGTGTTACCAATGAGGCAACATTTCCAGGGACTTCACAGCTTTAAGAAAGAGGCCTCCCGCCCCATGCTAGAAGTGCTTGGAAAGGGTCTTGCGCTGGGTAGTAGCACCAAACCAGGTCAGTAACACGAGGACTGTCCCTAAATAGCAAGAAAAAGACTGCCCTTTGAGCCCCAAGAAGAAGAAACAAAGAACATGTGAGCCAGGTGAAGACACAGACTTTTTATGAGTTGGTTTGACTTTTAGGGACGACCTTAGTACTCATGCCTCAGTTTTCTCACTAGCAGAATGGAGATTTAAAAAAAAAAAAAAAAAAAAAAAGTATCAGCCATTGTTTTCAATACAGAAGAATGAGGAGGAGGAGAAAAATAGGAGGAGAAGAAAGGAGAAAAATGGAAGGAAGAGGCAGAGGAAAGGGTGGAAAGAAACCCTTAAGTGATTTTCCAGTCTGGTGATGGGTGACCTTGCTCTACTTCAGACCATTGTTATGTTTATCCAAAGCAGTTGTTATAAAGTCTGTACGCTATATAAGTTATTGGGTTATTCTGTTTAATTTTGGCCTCCATTTTACGCGACACTCTGGGCATGTATTCATGGATTGCCTATCTCAGAGGCTCTGAAGACAGTAAGAAGCCAGCAAATAGAGTAGGCCGGAGAGCTCTGTTGCAGGAGGAAACAGGATCCCTTGTTTAGACTGGACCTGCTTAAGAAAGTGTGATCCAGAAGGCCTGAAGACCGAGGAGCTCTTGGGGCCACGTCTCCAGCAACCACAGAGAGCCAGCCTGGCTCCGAGGCAGTGGACCTCATGCGGAGTAACAACTGCACCCCCATTGCTGCTCTTTTCTGATGTGCTTATTAGCACAGGTGATGTGCCAAGGTTGTTTCCATTAGTTCCCTTGCCTGATCGTTGTAACAACAAGGCAAGTGTTGTATTCTTAATGGACCCATTCTGCAGGCGAGGCAGCTGAGCCTCAGAAAGACAGCCTCCTCCAACAACACAGCCAATAGGGAAAACAAGGCTTTTAACCCGGGTCCGTGAGACTCCAAAGTGTGCCCTGTGTCCTTGAGTCCCTGCCCACAGGGAAGATGCAAGGTTCAGGTGTGAAGGCTAGGAGGGCTCCGTGGGATGGGGTCCTCTGCTGAGCCTGCCTTCTCCCTCTCTCCCTCACCTAGGAAATGAATATCCAGCAGCTCACCAACTACAGAAAGAGTGTCATGTCCTTGGCTGAGGCAGGCAAGCTCTACCGGAAGGACCTGGAGATCGTGCTGTGCAGCGAGCCGCTCATGTAAATGGAGGGACAAGGGCTCCTCCACCTCTCCCAAACCCTTCCCTTGCAGCCCTGATACCTCTCCCCAGACCCAGAGATCATGGGTGCCCCTCCCACCACCCCTGCAACTTGCTCACCAGCCTGCAGAACAGGAAAGGAGAGATGGAGGGTGGGCAGCTGAGGGACCTCCTTCAAGCCTGCCTCTAAGCAGCCGCAACCAGGCACACCTTCTGCCCGCCAGGGGTCACCAGCTGCGTGGAAGGTGGGTGGGGCGTGGGCGGAGCTTCCCTGTTCTCTTTGCTGTGGTGCATGAGCTCATCCACTGTAGGATTTAGGCTTTGACGTCCAACAGCGTAGACTCCTCCCTCTCGCTGCCCCCTGCCTTTGCTCCCACCCACCACCTTGCTAATGGTGTAGCTGTCTTCTTGGAATTCTGTTGTGCGAGGCACCAGTCCTCTCCTTGCCTCCTGTACTCAGTGTGCTTCTTTTCTCTTCGGGGTTCCTGTCTTCTTGTTTACCAAAGAAGAGTTTACAGACAATAAAGTGGAAACATTCTGCTGTGGATGCTCCTACAGTTCTTGCAAGGTGGTCACCGTCCCTCTGCATTCAACTGTGTGAGGGAGGCCCTTGGGCAGGAGGGCACCGGTCTCTGGGGCCACCTAACTGAGTTGTAGGACCCCAAGACTCTTTTCCCTCATCACTCCTTACCAGTCCCTTCACTAACCGGAGTCACTTATTTGTTCCATTTTGTTTCTACATCACAAATTATAACAGCAGTCCCCAGCGAGTGCAGGTTTACTAGGTCTGGGTATTGTGCACGACAGCCCTCCTGTGGATCTCTCTTAATCCTTCATGGGAGGCGCTGGAATTGTCTGCAAAATGCAGTCAAGGAAACTGAAGATTTTGTACAGGGGCTTAGGAATGAGCCCCAAAGCTCAGGGCCAGTTGGGGATAGATTCAGGGTTTGAATTTGGTAAACTGGATTCACACTATAAACCACTGCCTCTTCTCTTTGTAGTGGGGGTACCAATGGGGTGTGGCCACAGTGGGACTTGGTGATCTCCGCCAGGTATGAGGGACCCCCAGCTAGGAGTTCCATACCACCATTAGCTTAAAAAGTTTCTTTCCCCAGAGTACAAACTACCCCCCAACACCCAATCAGTTGTCCATAGGGCCAATTTGGCCCCCTTAAATTCACAGAGCTATTTGAGATCCTAGGATGGAGACATAACTAACATTTTTTAAATTCTCATTTCTTGCACACAAGATGCATGTTGGTTACACTACTTTATTTAATGTCATTACAATTCTGAGATGGATACTGTTTTCAGGTGAAATTAAGACTCAAAGACAGCGCATAACCCATTCAAGATGCTATAACTCATAAGTAGCAAAGACAGGTCTCAAATATGAGATGGTCTGACTCCAAATCGCTTGTGGAAATGAGCTTTGACTTGATTCATCCCTAAACCTGGCTGGAGCAATAGAACAGCCAGGATCCTGGCCACCTGGAGCAGGTGTCATCCTCACTGCAAACTTCCAGCCCTTGTCATTTTACCTGGTCTTGATTTTGATCCACCTCTACCCTTTAACCACTTGAGATGAGAGTCTCCTTCAAGACTGTACTGGAATTTGGCTTGTACATTGGGTTTGTTTCCTAGCCATACCCACTTCTGAAAGAACCCCCACTGTCTTGACAGGCTGAATGGCCTGCCTTCTGTCTGCCTGCCCACAGCAGACTGGGCAAGAGTGACCATCTGGGGGAAAAAAAGAGCGAGCATCTGATCTCCATTTGTAAAAGTCCCTGTAAGTTTAAGTTGAGCCCTGCGTGTCAGTCAGAAGGTGTGACACTAAAGTTGGGTGGAAGTGTGGCTTTGAGACTAGACATGGTGCCATACAATGGAAAGCTTGCGTTTGGGTGCTGGGAAGAGCAGAAACAGAGACCCTGGAAGAAGGAGCTGGTCAGATAATCATAAAGAAAACATGGAAAGGAAAACACAGATGGGAACCCCAAAACAAGAGAAGGGAAGGAGGAGGAGGAGTGGTCAGGGTAACCCTCGGAGAGGATGCAGGCTCCCCTGGTCCTTAGCCAGTGTCTCCCGGATGAGGAACAGCCACTCTGCCCTCTGACACACTCGCTGCTTCATGCTTCAGGTCAAAGGCCCCAGAGCCAAGATGAGCAGGAGCAGATAGTCTACCTGGTTGTGACTCTGGAACCAGGCTTGCTCCCCTTTCAGAGGAAGGGAACTGGTGTTCTTGGGAAGATTCAGCCCTCATTAATGAGCCCCTTTGGTTAATTCTGTGCACAGGTTTCTACCCACTGGGACAAAGGAAGAGATAGCATATAGTCCCCCAGGCCATTATGGTGCCATCATTAGTGACCTGCAGATTCTCTTATGTGAAGACACTACTCCAAAAGAAGAGGGACGGAAGTTATAGGGATTCTGGGGATGGCATTCAGTTTCACTGTTTCTTTCTCTCCTATGAATACTGCCCTTCATTGTTGCCTGATTCACGGGCACCTTAAGAGCTGGTGAGTGGGGCTATCTATTGCTTGAAATACAAGCACAGGGGGCTAGGGAGATGGCTCAGTGGAATAACCATTTCCCTGGCAAGTGCAAAGGCCCAAGTTCAATCCCTAGTCCCGCCAAAAATAAAAATAAATACAAACAAGGAAACATCTTTAAAAAAAAAAAAAAAAAATTAAAAGCACAACCCTTTGGAGGAAAATCCTAGCCCAGCTTCATTCCCTTAAGAGTCTAGTATCTCAGTATTTTCCACTCTAAATAGAGGCTTCAAATCTGACACTGAAAGTAAGCAATACAACAGCCTCATTCCGACACAGAGATGTCAATCATCGAGGTGATTATCTCCAGGAATCCTATGCATTCACACAACTCCCTTTTGAGTGATGACTGAAAGCCAGGCAAAAAGCCATGTACGTCTATATTTTGGAGAGCAGCCCTAGTACCTCAGGCCCAACCCAGCAGGAGAGGCCTGGCTCTGAGGCCCCAAAGGATTTCTAACACCTTTGCTATGGTTTGGATGTTTACCCCAAATTTGTCTGTATTGGAAACATAATCCCTATAGTCACATGTTAACAGCCTTTGGAGGTAAGGTCCTGGGAAGGTAATCAGAATGAAATGAGGGGGCTGGTGAGATGGCTCAGTGGTCTAAAGCACCTACTTAGAACAAGCTTAGCAAAGTGCAGGGACCACGGTTCAATCCCCCAGCACCACATGCCAGCCAGCCCTGCCCCCTGGTGGGCTGAGCTGGCCACACACACACACACACACACACACACACACACACACACAAATAAATAAAATTAAAAAAAAAAAAAAAGAATGAAATGAGGCCCTAAGGGTTAGAACCTAAGAGTTAGGGCCTCATGATGGGATTAGTGGCTTTACAAGAAGAGAGAGACCCAAAATCTCACCCTTACTCTGTCTTCCCATGTGATGCCATCTGCCATGTTGGGATGCAACAGGAAGGCCCTCACCAGATGCCAGCACCACTGCCTTGGACTTCTGAGCCGCCAGAACGAGGGATCATTAAATGAACCTCTATCCTTAATAAATTATCCAATCTGCTGGGCTTCAACTACAGCAATAGAAAATGGCCTAAAGCTTCGTTCTAATGGCTTAGGTTTCCCCATGCAACTCCATCACCCACCCCACTTCTAACAAGAGGGCAGTAGAGAGCCCACTGGGAGAAAGTGAAGTCTCTGCTGGCTTCAGATCTGCCCTGCATTCGCTGACACAGAGGACAGTGCTCAGAACCTTACTCAGTAGGCTGGAGCTAGTCACGTCCTTTGGAACCCAGGTCAAGAGGGGATAGTTTCTGGTTCATAGAAGGCTGGTCCAGTCAACAAGATGTCAGGTCACTAGAAAGAATTTTAAAGGCCTCCAGCCACTGAAGCTCTTCTCCCAAGGAAAGTGCCAATCATACATTTTTCTGACAGCACTTTCTATGTTACATTTCATGGGCAGACAAGAAAAAATATGGCGGACAGGTCTGGTGGTACCAAGAAGACACCATCCTGACCACTCAGGGAATATATGATCCCAGGGGAGGAGCACTTTGGTGCACTCCCCTTTGCAGGAGTGACAGAGGCTTGTCACTTCCTCTGAAAACCCCTTGCTGGCTTCCCAGTGTCTGGGTTGGATGCCAACCCTTGGACCTCTTGTACTTGTTTCATTATCCTCACAAATAGCAAATATTATCTTCATGAACTCATACTCTAAGGCGAAAAACAGAGCACACGTGCACATACACACACACACACACACACACACACACACACACACACACTGATGAAGCCATACATGCTGTAAAGAAAAGGCAAACAAGGGAAAGGTCAGAAAGGGAGAGGGGAGGGCCATCGAGATAGCTCAGTGGACTGAGGGCCTGCTAAGGCAAGCACAGGGACCAGGGTTTGATCCCCAGCACTACATGCCATGCCAAGCCCGGGCTCAAGCCTGTAATCCCAGTGATGGAAGGCTGGAAACAACAGGATCACTATGAGTCTGAGCTGCATAGTGAGACCCCACACCAAATACATAAAATTAAAAAATAAAAATAAAAGGAGAGGGACTATGTGAGGCCCTCTGAAAAGCGGATCTTTGAGCAGAGACTGGAGCGAAGTGAGGACTGAACCTGCTACCATCCAGGAGGAGAGATGATGCTACACAGAGGATAGAGCAAGCACCAAGGCTTTGAGATGGAAGGAGTTGTTGGCACATTCAGAATGCAGGTCATGGGGAAAAGGGCTGAGGTTGGTCAAATAAAAGAGGCCAAGTCAGGGGGACCTTGGAGGCCACGGTAAAATGGGCTTTGGATTTCATTGTAAATCTCAAGGGAAGCTTCCAAGAAAGTGTCAGCATAGAGGTAGCACAATCTATTTGAAAGGTCACTCTGACTTCTGGGTGTGCACTGGACTATAGGCAGCAAGAGAAAAAGCAGAGACCAGCTAGAGGTCTGACGCAGCATGATGCAGCTAAGAAAGGCTGATAACTTGGACCACAAGCAGCAGGAAGGTAAAGGTAAACATTAGGCTGTGATTCCAAGAATCAGAAGAGCTTGGAAGGAACTGGATAAGCAAAGTGGGGAAAGAGGCAAGAAGAAAGGCTATTGGCTGGTGGACACATCACTGGGAGAATCCTGGGAGAGGAGCAGATCGTACTGCCTGGATTATTGGTGCCCGTTGGGATACCAACAGGAAACTGGTGGATAAAATTTGAATTAGGATGATTTGAAGAGGGCTTGTTTATGGGGGAAACTATTTACCAAGGAGTGGGTGGGTTACAGGGGAACCATAGAAGATGCTGTGGCATCCAGGGGCTGGCAGCAGACTATGAGCTAATGACCTCGTGCAACCATTTCAAGGCTGACAGGAGGACTGGTTCACACACAAGGGATGGGGCCTGGGAGTTGGTACAGGAAGGAGCCACCTCTAAGAGTTAAAGAGACCCAGGAGTAACTGAGGCTTTGGATATCTATGTCTTGCCCATATCTGCTCATAGGTTTCTCCCCGTCTCAGGGCCCCACCATCTCCTCCTGGGCACACTTCTCTTCATGGAGATTTGCCTCTGCAAACTTCCAGTCCTTCTCATATCACTGGGCCTTGGTCCTTATCCATCTCTGCCCTCTGACCACTGAAGATGAGAGTGTTCTTCAAGACCATCCTAAAATTCTTCTTGTTCACCATATGTTCTTAATTGGGTATTTGTAACTTTTAAATTCTCCTTTTCCCTTTGTGTTGTCTCTTAGGCTGTAAGAAGAATCCAGGTGATTCCCAATTCTAAATTCCACTTTGTTGCCATAGAAACTAAACACCACAGCCATTGGAAACCTCAGTGTTTTACCTGCTACTTGCCTATCATCGCTGGCATTACCACTGATAATTCTCTAAGGTTTTATATCACCACCTGTTATGGAGAATCCATGTTCCATTTTTCCTCAACCCAACCCCAGAAAATCCGGGCTCTGTTTCCTGGGGCCCACTATAGTGCCAATTATGTACTAATTCAGTCCAGGTCCCAGCAGAAAACAGATGGCACCTTCAAATTATATCATTCAAGGAGGATTTGTTCTCAGAGGCCTTTTACAAAAATGCAAGGGACTCGTAGAGGATAGTGAATAACTACAGACTAAAAACAGTAGAGTTGCTGTCACCATCAGGTCCAAAAGAATGAGAAGAAAAGGCAATCAGGAGCTGAAGGGAAGAGTTGGTACAGGGAATGTCACTTATTTGGTTCAAGCACACAGCCAACCCCAGGTTAACTCTCATGAAGTAAATACTGTACACACCAGCTCTTCCCTATGTTCCCTCGCATCTCCTCTCAGGGTTCCACATTCCCTGAAGCCAGCCTAAAGCCAGGAGCCCAGGAGCCTGCTGTTGGAGCCCACACAGGACAGCCTCAAGGACACAAAGCACAGCTCCAGGGAAGAGTGGAGAAGGCAACGCAAGACATCCCGCTCAGATGCCAGTAGGCACTGAATGTATGAACCCGGAGTTCTGGAAGAGGTTGGGGCTAGAGACATGGATTCGTAAATATTTTTGTAAAGATAGGGTCAAGGAAGTGAGATCATCCAGGAAGTGACGGGAGGGGGTGCTGAGAAGGGATCCATGGACATGTCTGTGGCTGGGTGAGTGGAGAGGAGCAGGGCATGGCCAGGGAGGTGGAGAGAAACCAGGAAAGAGGTTTCCTGAAGGACAAGTGAGAACATGTCCTCAGATAAGGATGTGATAAAGGAGATTAGGCTCTGCGGAGACACCCAGAGACCACTGGTTCCCTGTCCTGGGCCTTTGGGAAGATAAGGGCCTGAGGCAGTGGCATGGGGCGGCAGAGGGGATGGACAGAGGAGGAATCCCAGCACCAGGCAAGAGGGTGGGTGTTAGCTTGAATTTAGAGGGTGTAAACCTTTCAAGTCAGAACAACAACAGCTCTGAGAACCCTGGGACATCAACCTCTTGGGTCTTTGGGCAAGTCTCAGAGGCCAGGCAGGCTGGAGAGAACAGAATAATGACCTCCCAGAGGTGTCCCCCCCTAATCACTGAGTGTAGTAGATGTAGTATCCTCACATGGCAAAGGAGAGTTGAGCTTAGCAGAGGAGGGAAGGTTACTTCTCAGTGTTTGGAGTCACATGGATTCTCTTTATAGCCCTCAGGAGCACACATGAGGAAAAGCAGGATTTAAATCTGAAGTTCTGACATGTGAAAGAGAGTCAGAACCAGAACCAGAGTGACCCAGTGTGAGGAAGATGCCACTAGCCATTGCTGGTCATAACAATTTAAAGGTGGTCTCTAGAGGCTGGTAAAGCCCAGAACACAGCCCTGCGGCCGCCTGGACTTCAATCCAGTGAGACTCTTTTTGGACTTCTCACCTCCAGGTCAAAGAGATACTTACTCTACTTCAGGAGATGTGTTCTGGGGCTCCCTTAGGACTCACAGGGACCTCAGAGGTTCTACTCCCCACTGCCACCCCTCAGACAAGGTGCCCACTGGGTGAAAGTATTTAGGTACCTCAACTTCTTTTAAATTTAAAAAAAAATGAGGACATTTTGGCAGGTCTCTGAAGCAGTCCTCACTGTGGGCATGCACTGACCAGGCCTACTCTTGCAAATGAGAAAAAGCTACCTTTCTAAGGGGGATCTGGTCAGAAGCTATGCACGCAGGTTCTGTGTTAACCCGTGTTCTGTGCTACAGAAAAATACCTGAGGTGGGGTATAAAATAAAGAGTGCTTGGCTTACGATTCTGATGGCTCAAGGGTCCACGCACCCTGGCACCAGCATCGCAGTAAGGGGCTCCTGCTGTGTCACAACATAGCTGAGAAAGGATGGCAGCATGAAATGGAGCCAAGCTTGTGGTGTGGCCTTGATTTTTTAATGAGCCACTCTCACAAGATTGGGCTCACTCTGAAAGGGCAGTGTGAATCCTTTCTGTGGTGGGCGGTGCTCCAGGACCTAGTTACTATTATAGCCCCAACCTCTGGAAGCCCTCACTACCCTCAGCTCCACCACACTGGGGACACCAAGCTTCCTGCAAGTGAGCCTTGGGGGACATACTCCAACTGTTTACAAAACACTGCACTCCTGTTCGGGGTATGTGAGTGCTTGGAACCCAGCAGACATCCCAAGGGGACACTCCTGTCTGCCACAGCTAGGGTGTAGGCATGCACTACCCAGCCCTCGGCAGGGGCAGGAGGCCTGATCCAGCGTCCGCAGCACCTCTGCCCTGTTTCCTTCCAGAGACCACAGCCAGTGGTGAGGACTTGGCCACACATTCCACTTGGGATCTCAAGCTCTCTGCAGTGGAACTGGGACTTGGCTGGAGATGTATGAGCACTCTTCAAGTCCTGACCTGTTAATGTCTCACGGGAGAGGGGGTGCGAGTGGACACAGAGCCAAGAAGGAAAAGCAAATTAAAACAGCAACAACAGAACCTGGCCTGCCAGTGAAAAATCAAGTTTCATTTTCAAAAGCTTTATTTTCATTTACCAAAGCATTACATCGTCGCAGGTTACAGGGAGCTGAAAAGAAAGGACTCCCTCTGCCCCCAGATAGAATACTTTAAAGCAACATGAAGAGTAGTTTAAACAAACCACCACAGTGACATCCCCACGTCCCTGAAGACTGTGCTTTGGAGTGATTTCTGGCTCCTCTGGATCCTGGATGAGTAGTCTGCTTTGAAGAAGTCGCCTGCTTCGGGATTCGAAAATGTCTTGGAAATCCTGACTCAGTCCACAGGGATAAGCTAAGGGTGGCTTTTTAGGAGATGTCAGCTCGGAAGCCAACGTCCACAAGTCAGTTCTTTAATGTGGGGACAACTGGAGGTCTTGACACAGTCACTCACCAGAGGCTTCATGTCCTTTTTCATTGAAGACACAACTGCAGCCTGTAGCTCAGAACAGAGCCTTTATGCAAGCAACCATGAAAGCAAGCAAAGCACTACCTGCAAACAGAGACTCTGTGGCCATGATTAATTTATTACTCTGATCAATCATATCAGAATAAATTTATCTATCTATATGTCCCCCAAGAGTAAAAATACGGGCAGTGAGGGACTTGACAAATTGCTAGGAGCTTCCCATACAACATATCATTTCTAAAGGAATCAATCATTTTCTAGTACCATTTTGCCTGGCCAGGTTTAACCCGGGCATGGCTGAGCGTCTGTTCTCATCTGACAACTCTTCTCACGCAGATCTCTCAAACAAGTACTTTTTATAAAGTGAAAAAAGAAACCTTTGGGACTTCTCAGGGTGCTGCGGGCAATCTCAGAGATCGCTGCAGGTGTGAGAGTGTCCCGCAAGTCCCTTCACTTCTTTCTGTCTCACTTGGGAAAGCAAGATGTGAAGAGCTGTCAGGAGAATTGGACACCACGTTAGCACACGGCTGTGGGTGTCTGAGACACAAGCTCCGGTAGCTTACTGAATTAACAAGGAAGCATTTTCAAGTAAACATATCCGAGTATCTATCAAAAACACATAACCATATAAAAATCTGCACACAAATATTTTTAGCATTAATCATGACAGCCAAAAAATAAAAAATAAAATCAACACAGTTCCCACTCAGTGGTAGAGAAATACACTGTGGAATATCTATACAGTGGAATATTACTCAGCCGTCAGTGGAATGGAGTACTGATGCTCATGAATGGATCTCAGTGACATTATGCCAATTAGGGGGAACCAGATATAAAAACTT
>NW_004524587.1:8932843-8955429 GCF_000260255.1 Octodon degus
TGATAATGTTTACAGAGCCCAGTAATGTCCTGAAAATAACGGACCTGCACTCTTCCAAAAAGGCAGTATCTCAGCCTTTAAATAAAAACAGACTATGTAAGCATGGCTTGCAAAATAAGTAAAATAGGTAGAACTATACATATATCTTGCTTATACAAGACAGATTTTTGTTTTTTGTGTTTTAAAATAATCTATTCTAGGACATGACAAGTTGAACATAAAAGCCCCCAAAGTAACTGGTAAGACACAGAATCTCTGCCACCCAGAAAATCTTTCCTATTACAGGCAATGCTACTGGTCAGTAGCTAAGAGGGCGAGCCCGCAAACTTAAGCAGAGTTCACTAAAATTTTTATTATTGTAATAAAGTTAAAATTGTTTAAGTATTAGAAAGTGACACAAATGAGGCTTACTTCCTAAGTTCTACTTTTCGTGGTACTCCTTTATATTGTGAAACAAACTAAAAACGAGGGCAGGGGTTCCACAAGGGCAAGACTACTTTTATGATGTGGCTAAAATGTTATTTATATTAACATGCTACTGTCTTTCATCACTGCTACTTTCAAATGGATTAGCAGATAAATATTTTAAGTAGCTCCCTTTTAATTTCTAATGCAGCAAATATTAATAGGCTTAGCCCACACAAACAAAAGCTCTTTGGGTAATTTCAGTAAGTTTGAAGCCTGTCAAGGGGAAACGGCTATCTCTTAAGACATAGCCGAGTGAGATAGAGAAGAAAGAAACGGTAGAACAACGCCACCTCAGTGAACTAAAGGCACCCGCACACGGAGTGTTCTTTGTTCTGGCAGCAAAGAAATGGACCCCATGAGAAGACAGATCAGTTCCTTACGACAGAGGGGACAGAAGTACAGGAGTGAGACACAGACCCTCCATCGCGATCTGCCTTGACCGGTGCACTTAACTCAGCTCTTCGCCCTAGCGTTCCACACCTTCTCCCTAAGAAGAATCCCGCAGGCTCCCTGACCCCGCTGGTTGCACCAGCCCAAGCGCCCAGGACAACGTTTTTGCTGACACTGTATGCCCCTCTCCTGGGCTCCCGCGGTACACTGCCTTCCTGCAGAGGCCTCATCCTAGGGTCTGCTTTGCTTTGCCAGCAAACCCACACAAAGTGGGACGCAGGAGAGTTGGCTCCAGGGAGCAGGACCCAGGGCAGGGAGCCAGCTGGGCCTGAATGCCATCCCTTGGTGGCAGTGGCATGGCAAGCACATGGGCTATTTACAGGCCACCTCTCCTGTCCAAGGGATTTGTTCCATTGCAGGATAGGGTGGGAATTAAAGCACCTGCAAGCAGAAGCAGAGGCCAGGAGATCAATCCCAGGGCCTGACATGCCGGGCCCTGCCCCCGGGGCACACTGAGACAGCAATTGAGACTAGAAGTGGTGGCACACCCCTGTAATCCCAGCTCTTGGGAGGCTGTAAACAGATCACTACGAGTCCATCTAGTACAGTAGTGAGACCCTGAACACCCTGTAGACCCTTCCCTAAAATAAAATTTTAAAAAAAGGATAGGGTGGGAGGCCTGGGTAGGTGGGGAGCATCACAAACAATGCAGAGATAGGCTGGAAGTGACAGAAGTGGTCAATGGGACCCACAAGTGTCATGCTGCTCAGTGGACAACTTTAAAGCCCATGAGCAAAAAAAGCCACAAAACCTAAGGCGAGAAGGATGAAGAAAACGGGGCTTGCCAGGGACCCAGAGACTGCAGGGTAGGGGAGAAGGTGAAGCAGATGCCAAGAGAAGAAAGAAAGCCCTTCCAAAGGCTGAATCAAGGCCAGGCGTGGTGGTGCACACCTGTAATCTCAGCACGTGGGAGGCTGAGGCAGGAGGATCACTGAAAGTTCGAGGCTAACCTGGGCTACATAATGAGTTTGAGACCAGCCTGGACTACATGGTGAGACTCTTTCTAAAACAACAAACCAAAACAGCAAAGCCAGAGTCACCCACAAGGTCAGGGCTACAAGGTCAAATCCCACTGTTTGAAGGGCTTGTGCCCTGCTGTTTTCAACCAGCACTGGATGAACTGCTGTGCTCCCCCAGGGCCCCCGCCTGCAGCACAATGCCCCCCACCAGCGTGCATGCTGCTTGTCACAGAACTACATTCCACTGACATTCACCTTAGACCTGAAGCTCTTTGCTAATTGACAACTTTTCTTTTCTTTTTTTTTTTTTTTTCCAGCTTTGCTCCTCGGTACGCAGTAAGCTCACACACGCTGAGGGTCAGAGTGCTCCCCCCACCAAGCCCCATGTGCCGGCCAGCAGCTCATAACACCAACGCGCTTGCCTTCTTGAATCCCATATGAAGTACCCAGTGTCCCATCCTGCTCATGCTGTTTAGCCAGCCCCTTAGTCTTGCTGGCCCTCTACTTCTCTGTCCTCAGACCCAGCCTGACAACACTTTCTCCTGCTATTCTCGAGAGCTGCCCTCTCCCTAAGCTGCCCCCGGGAATATAGCATGGGCCCCCTTCCGCTCTGAGCCAGCCCCCCGAGCCAGGGCCCTGTGCTCAAGGAAGACACGAGACCCCTTTCAAAAAATGACAATCTCCCGCTGGGGAACGGCAGGGCACTAAATCAAGTCCATGACCTGTGTGACTGCGCCAACTGGAAGCTACAGATTCCCGAAGCCAGCCCTGCCCTCGTGAATGTAGGCAGAGAAATGAGCCCCTTGAAAGCCGCCCGTGGCCCAGCAGGCCCAGCACCTCTGCTGTGAACAGGGGAAAGACCTTTCTCAGTAACGACTAAGAATCCATCCCAAATTCTCATCAACTGTCATGGAGCAACTGCTGTAATATACTGCAGCAAAAAATACAATCAAGTTTTCTGAATACTAATTTTAAAAAGCAAAGTAAAGTTGTAAAGAGTCCTTCCCGGCCACCAAACCACGCTCTAATCACAGAAGCCCCTGGGGTTCACTGCTACTGGGGGAGGTCTCGAGCCCCAGCTTCCTTGTGACATGGTAGCTGTGGGGCACGGTGGGCATCAGCCTGACCTTTCTGCTACAGGCAGAAGGAGCAGCCAAGAGGATGCAGAGAAACAGCTGAGGGGGAAGACTTCCCCTCCCACCCCGAGATCCCCAAGGTCCTGAGCAAGAGACCCCTCCTGCCTCCCTTTCCAGTGTGACTTTTCCCAGTACTTGGTTCCACAAACATCACTGAAGTCAGGACACTTAAGAAGATGGGAGGTTTCATCAAAGACAGAGCAGTGAGCTCCACACCAGGGCTTTGTTCTGAAGGAGCTAAAGAGCCACAGGTAAGAATGAAGAGGAGCCACGAAACAGCCGCGTCCTGGAGCACGGACCCCTCCCCCGCTTCCCAGGAGAGCTCACCGCCACCGCTCACGCACCCCACACATGCACATTACTTTGGCATTCAACGCGGCCGGCAAACAATTGAATCTTAGGGTGGCAAAATATGAAACCTGACAAGTCAGCGCACGGTCCCAACGCAAGCACTGTTCTCTGCCTTTCCAAACAGCCACCGTCTCTCCCTTCCAGCGGGGAGATGAGGTATCACTGTGACACTGCAGGGACACTGTGACACATGCATAGCCAAGAGAAACCTCACATAAGCCTGGAGGAGTCCATCTGGGACCGGAAGACCCACTGCGTCACTGTTAGCCACAGTACATGGCCCTGACTGGGGCGCATCACCCTCCTGATACAGCCGTCCTGTTGCAGCTAGCTCGTCCTTGTCCCTCTGGTGGACATGACCAAGTAGCCTCTTCCTGGTCTGGGATGTACTTGAAGATTTTCTTCATGGACGTGATGTACGCTCAGCAGGAGATTCTAAGGGGAGAGCACCCTACTGCTGGCAGGGCGTACCCAGAAGAAAATGAAAACACTAGCAGAAAGGAGGAGGAGTGCTCCGCCTCTTACCCCGGAGAAAGCCCTCCAAAACCAGCACTACAGGAAGTCTTTCTGCTAGTGTTGACAAGGTTCCTTTCTGTCATCATTTGCTGGAAGGCCCAGCTGACTGATGGCCAGGCAGAACTCAAAAGAGGCCTGCAGAGGCAAAAGCAGCATCTTTTCCTATTCAGTGATGTGCTTGTTGTATTTGAAATCAAATGAACAATAACTGAGAGGTAAACCGTAAACTGTGTACATGACGTGGGAGCAGGCGACACCAATGCCGTGAAATCCCTTACCCGGGCTAACCCCTAGTGAACTCTGTGGCCACATTCAGGATTCAGTATAATAGTAATGACACAGCGAGTGAAGTTGTCAATGTGTCATTACCCATGCTAGCGATCACTGGCCCTGAGAGAGATTACCGCTTATGGACCCATGTTAAAAACAGCAACATTCACAGGGACAGCATGAATGTCCCTCTGGAATTAACAAACAAGACACCACGCTTCCAACACAGGGCTCCAAGGCCCTGCCACCCTTCCTAGACTTCAAGAGCCCTTCCTCATAGAATAGCTACCCTGGGAGATACAGTGCCAGTTTATCCTCAAGCCCAGCTACACCACTGCAAGCCAACAACTAAAAGATTCAGGTCAGAAGACTGACACAAGGACAAGACCTCTCGTCAACTGGGCCTGCGCACCGGGTTCCAGCACTCACCTTGGACAGCTGACCCATGTGGCCAACATCTCCTGCACCAGACAGTTGGTTGGAGTTTCTCTACAAGCTATTTGCAAAGATGACTGTCGGCCTAAATCTGTCTTGGATATGCTTTTCTTTCCTGATCAAAAAGGACCGCTTAACAAGGGGCAACTTCAGAAAATCAGGCCAGCATGAAATTCACAGAAAGCTGAAAGAAAAGCACAATTCTGGAGTTGCAGCACACTTAGATCATGAATCTATTTTCATGATAACATCCATCTTAAAGAACTTTTTACAGAATATTCCAGCAATTTTTTTATCAGATATCTATGATCACTGGGTCCATGTAGTGGATTAAGGAAATGATGAAGAGAAAAATAAATACAACTGAAAGACTACTGGGCCAGCTCCCAACAGCCAACATAATTCTCTTGTAAGATATCTGTTTGGCATATTACATAACACTGAAAAAAGCTCCTTGACCAGTCAGATGAATGCATTTCATTTTGTGATATGAACCACTCCAAGCCTCACTTGGCCTCCTATTTCCTCGTGGACCTAGAACATGAATTTGCCAAGGTTTCTCTCCCTATGCAACTGAAAACTGCTGTAGGATATTTGGATATAAAATCACTTCCCTCTTTGGAGAGATTTCAGTAACATATGATACTGAGAGAATTCCTCAGATACCCCTTGGATCTGGCTGAATAACTCTTCCTATGACAGCTTGGAAAATGAGCCAAATCAGGATGTTGATACTCCATGTAGTAACTTGGTAAAGAAACTTGGCCAGGGTGGTAGAAGCATGGACTCTTAACCCCCAAAGACTGCGCCATCGGCTGACCTGAAGCGGAAGGTCTTTTAACCCTGAGAAGATTTGACTTAGACCATTCTAAGGGCCGAAAGGTTCAAGGGAAATGGCTCCTGAATCCAAGCTGGTGAGTGTGTTCATAGTAATGAACAGGAAAGCCTTGCTGGGGAAGCATGCTGAGGCCTCATCCGGCATGCGCACACCCAGCTACCTGTGCACAACTGCAGCGAATATCCAGTTTAAGGTGATGGAGAAACTGCCTAAAGCCCAGTGTCAACCTTCAGGAGTCTAAGGAGTTTTCTATCTCAAGGAGTTTCACCAGAAAGAGCTTTGCAAGCCCAGCAGTGATGAAATCCTCTCGGGAAATGAGGCAGACAATCAGAAGCAACAGCAGCCCCTCTGTGGCACATTGGCAACTAGTGGACAACTTTCTACACCCAGCTGAAGGGAATCAGAGTGGTGCTGGGTTTGGAAGCCCCACCTGAGGGCTGTTGCCAACAGTATGAAAAGGAGAACTAAAGAGATGGGTGCTGTAGGCTCTCCTAACAGAGCTTGTCCTCTATTGTTCCTGTTATGAACTCAGCTGTTCTTACCATCAGAGGAGCTTGGGACCTCATTGTCACTGAGGACAGCTCTGGCTCCCTTTAGAGGGGCTCTGACGCTCTTATTTTGAGCATCAGTTCCTCGCACAGATCCTTCATCCCATGGTGTAGGCTTTCTAGCTTCCACCACTGACCTTTGGGCCTTTCCTGCACAGATCCACGAAAAACTGGCATGAGACTTTGTCATGGGCTCTAGGCCTCTAGATGGACTCATGGTGGGGGCATTGTCATGGGCTCTAGGCCTTCAGCTTAACTCATGCAGGATATTAGATCCAGGCCCTCGGCTGGATTCTTTGGGCCTTTAGTGTGTGAACAGTCTTTCTGCATTCTTTGTATTCATGTGTTCTATATTAAATTGTTTCCCTTGCAAAACCCTGACTACAACGTCTTCCAAGAGGAGTATAGTCACAGACAGTGGTGTCAACAAGAAAAATGTCACTAAACATGAAGAAGAAAAGTCTCTCAAGTAATAATGCATGAAATCATATGAAACTTTTCAGTAAGTCCAAGCCGCTGACCATTTCTGTAGCATCTTGTAGTTACCCTTCTGCCCAGGATCATTCCAGGCACTAACACCTTGACGCAGATGCATGTGAACGCTCACCTCGCCATGCAACAGATCCACTCAAGGGCTGAAGGACACAGTGGCACTCACTGGAGCTCAACCCCAATGACCAGAACCACAAACTGACCTGTCTCGGGGAATTTATTCAAAGAAACAACATAAGCTATGAAACTGGTCTCTGGTAGCAAACTCATAGCAAGTGCTATTCTCTTCCTCCAAAGATTGCATTTTTCGGTTGTAGGATTTAAAAATTAGTATTTTCTTGGAAGGTTAACTATAGTATAAGCTGTAGGTGCTACCTATGGGGACATGGCCCTGTTTGCCCCAATCATTGCCATTAACTTTTAGAATTCTTTGTCCAAAGAACCCCTTTAGGACACTGTCCAGCCCAGCCCACGTGTGAAATAGATTGCATTCCTTAGCTCCTCTGATATTAAGACTTCTCAGTGTCCATATGCATCTTCTATATAACATACGAAGTCGTCGGAGATTCCCCTGACCCTGAAGCCATACTGCTCTTGGAACTGAAGAATGTGCAAGAAGCCCTTAGGGTTTGGGATAGGCTTCGGGGAGGAATTACTTGTTCACTTCCTTTATTTCCTTTCCTATTAGCCAGTAGAAAATCAGCCATTGAATGTGAAGTGCAGAACACAACAGCTGCCAGGTTCTTCCATAACCACGGCCACTCCCTCTGTTCCCTTAGATAGTCCTGTAACACTTAACATCTTAATATTGCTGTAAAGCATTATATTATATTATCTGAACACTTACTACGTGTCATTTTATTGTACTCCACCAATCTTTCTCTAAGAGGATTTAGATCATTGCTTTCTCTAAAAAGCTATCTGTTTATGTAATACATCTGGATACATTTTATTACTGCATTCTATGTCATAAATGTGCTTTTATCTTTGCAAAAAACTGCTGCTAACTTTTAGAGCTGTTTCATTGCCAAGGCGCTGATAATGAATGCATGGGAAGAAGTCCTTGCTCTGTTAAATAAAATACCACGGCGCAGGAGGTGGGGGTGGGGATGAGCAATAAATCAGGGTTCTGCAGCATAAACAAGGTGAGAAAGAGGCAGAGTAGCCACAGTAAGAGGCAGGATTCCAGCCCAGAATGAGGAACTCAATCCACTCAGCAAGGGCTCAAGGAGAGAGCAAAGCAAGGAAGGAAGCACACTGTATCTGCTGCGGTGATTTTCATTTGGAAAGTGCAGGCAAAACCGTGCAGGCCTCACTGGAGGCCACTGGCAGCAAGCCGTGTTGGCAGACAGGCAGCTGGCCAGGAAGGAGAAAGAGAAGAAGTTTTGAGGAAGGAAATGATCGAACCCAAGACCCGGAGAATGAGCTAGGAAACCAAGAAATGTCTGGTAGAATTCTTGGTACCAGTTTCAACAGGAGCATTCAGGAATTCTGCTTCTTGGCACAAGAGAGTCAAAGAGTTCTTGCCATACGGAAGTTGAGAACTTCTAACCAAGACACCAAGGAAGACTCAGCAGCTGTGACCCTCCAAGCAGCCGTCATTAGAGACTTCCTGAAGATGCCCGCCCCCACCACAGAGCTCCAGCCAAGGCCCAGAGCAGGGGTGTCTCCCCGAAGACCACCACTCCGCCCTTCTTCATGTTCTCTTCCTGCCGTAGGAGCCCTTCTGAGACTGGAAGCCCTTACACACCTCTTATCTGCTACAGAAAAGCCCTCTGGCAGGTATAAATAACCCTTCTCCTCTGAAGAACAGACCCAGGGGCTACCTATCACTTCCATGAAACCTGTAATCATCCCAAGACCCCTGTGGCCACCCTCACTGGAAAGACGTCACACCAGCCAGGAGGACTTCCTGTGCCCCCGCTTCTCTCCACCTGCCGCTCCCCTCAAACCATCTTGAGAAGACGGAAGCTGTACTTTCCTAAAGAACAATGTCTGTTTGCCGAAGATGATATATGCAGACCTCAACCTGAGGTTTATTATTAAAAAATCTGTTTTGTCAAACATACAGATCACCCCGCCATCAAACTGTTTCTTCTAACCACCAGCAATGGGTTCCCCTCCCTCGGGTGCTCCACATAGACGGAGGACAACACCTGCTGAGGAAGCTGCACACCTTGTCTGGGGCTCACCAGAGGCCTCTCATGACCTCCTCCCTGTGTTTTGCTGAAACCCTTTGCTCCCACAGATACAGTGCATGAAAGTTACTATGCTAGTATGACCGAGAGGAAGCGGAGCTGCTCCTGCAGAGGGCAATATCTCAGGTCAGACCAAAAGGCAGCCTCCTCTGGCCCTCAACATCTGTCCCTGGCTCTTCTAAGAGGAAATCACGGTTCGACGCTGCACTGGAAGAGAGAAGGACATTCTCTCCTGTGCCCCTGTGAACGCAGCGAGCATGGCGCGAGAGGGCTGCAGTGTGGCTGACGGTGCTACAACAATGTTCTGAGCAGCACGCCCAGTTTTAAGACATGTTTGCCCAGAAAAGTCATTTACAATGAATTCCAAACCTGATATCCAATTCTCCAGAGTTTAATGCTCAAACGAAAAACCTAAATCTCCAATGCCACGCATCGGTGATGACCTTCAGCATCCATTTGGTCACCATGCACAAAGTCCCATGGGAGCAGCACCCCTTGCCCTGCAGACAGCCTCCTCAACATACAGCGCAGCCAGCAGCCCAACCCACCTACATGGACTGTGCCTGCTGTGACACAGCCATGGTACTGCAAGGTGCTAGCTGGAACCCTCAGCATCAAGTTCTCAGTTCACAGGATCGGTTGTGTAAATGATGGCCTGGGTCCACACAGCCACAAAAGAGGAGAACCAAATGACCATACTCCGTAATGATGCACGCTGCTGAGCGCACCATTCTGTGCTCTTGATTTGTACCTGCAGCCATGGACCATCTCAAGGCAAAAACTCATAGCTGGTTCCTTTATGCTAAGACCCAGGGCAGCTTTTGCTGCACCATCAGCATTTCCCAAAGCTTAATGTATCAGTGGCAATGAGGAACTGCTGCGCTGTAAACCAACAGTGGCAGGACTGTGCTAAATCAAGGTCCATGAGGAAATCAGGAAAAAAGCTTTCAGGAATGGAAGAGCAGCCTTTGATCCTGAATAGCCACATATTCCTGAGATGGAAATAGTGGGGAGGTGTTAGAGCCGGCCTGTAAGAAATCATACGAAACCTGGCTTATCTAGGGAAGACAATTAAATGAAGCAGGAAGCATCAAAAAACCGTATAAGGGCTGCCAAGACTGCCCAGTCCTTTCCCCCCAGTGCATATAAACAACCACTGAAAGGAGGTGGACCTCAAGTGCTTCCACCTCTTCTTCCACGTTTGTTTTCTGCCCCAATCTGTCAGTAGGAGCCGTGTCTGCTGTCTTCCTGAAAGAGGATCCACTAACTCTTGCAAAACAAAAAAGTGTTTTCACTGCGAAAGACAACTGCCTCAGGTCCCGTTGCAATTGAATTCTCTATTCTACTTTAATCTTAACTCATATTTTACTTAGCAGTTAAAAGTTCTGCAAAATCTGAGTTGCATTTAATGCTTGGGGTGGGGGGTGGGACTTCAAGTCTGAGTAACAAGACACCCAAGTTCTATGGGATTTGGCTACCCTGTCAAATGCAAACCAATGCTTCATGTCCAGCAGAGCTGGAATTTGGAAATCCTATAGTCGTGCAAGTTTGAAAATCCCTTTCCCAGGATGGCTCTGATCAGTTCACAGAAGTAGGCAGAGATTAGCAAAACTCAGAACAGAAAGGTGGCAAATTTTAACGCAGTGGGCCATATCCACTTCCAGAGGGCTCACCCCACAGTGAACATGGCAAGCTAGTAGTTCTCCATCCGGGCTGCTTTTTGTCCCTCTCCCTGGGGACATGTACTAAGGTCTGGAGACACTTCTCATTGTTAAAAATGGGGCAAGGGTAAGGCAGGAGTGTGTCTCTTGCATCTAGAGTGATAGAGCCAGAAATGGTGCCCATCACCGGACAACCCACAGGACACACCCCCATCCTTGCAGCAACAAAATATTATTTAGCCCAAAATTTCAAAAGTTCCAAGACTAAGCAACTCTGGCCTAGAATACAGGTACTTGAGATCCCCTGAGTATCAATTCTTGAGTTATAACCCCTCTTCACATTGTAGTTAAGAAACAGGTGCTATTCTAGGGGTGGGAGAACAAGGTATACTCGGGTCCTATACATGGAGACTGGGTGTGGAGGAGCTCATCGATGCCTCATGCCCAACCATCAGCACCTCCCCATCTCAGACCCTCAGAGATACTAAGGTCAGGTTCTCTTTAGGGAGTAGCCCAGCTGTCGTTCTGCATCTTCATTAAAAAAAGGGGGGGGGACTCTGTTGAGAAGCACCATTGGCACACATTACCTTATTTAAATCTCACAGCCATCCAGTCATGTTGGGACTACATGATAGAAGGCTGGGCCACAGTAGACAACTTTTGCTGTGTGATACAGCAAGCGTGTGGCAGGGCCACAGGAACAGCCCTGGCTCTCTGGGTTCAGAGATCATTCCAGGAACCCACAGCGGAACGCTGGCCCCCTAGGAGTGCTCTGAGCCACAGGCAAGGAAGCATGGTGATGAGAGCTGAGTCGAGACAAGTCCCTGAGCGCCAGGCCTTGAGGCAGACCCAAACGCAGACGTGCACTTGGCCCTCCAGGCAGAGCACAGGCAGCGAGCCCCAGGCCCCAGGCGTTTCCCAGAAGCCAGTCACCACCCCAAACTCTCTCAGGAGCAGGAGTCCCCAGAGGCAGTTCCGGGGCTCATGGCTCTGGTGCATCCTTCTCCTCTCCGGTTGTGCTCACCACAGAGCAGGAGCAGCACACAGGAGGCTCCTTCATGGCGCCGACCAATCTGCCCCCAGATCCATCCAGGAGTTTACCATCAAGTGCTAGCAAGCCTGCTCAGGGCCAGTCAGGCCTGGCTCTGTGCCCCAGAGAGGCCAGCTGTGTGCCACCCAAGTAAGAGTAACGGCGAATCCCCACAGTTTCTGCAGCTCCCCTCCTTCCAACCTCTTCTCGGTGCCCTGGTCTCTGTACAGTCATTTCATAACATGTGACTGCTCAAGGGCCAGCGGGGCTTAGTGGTCAGGCAGGAGCCAGCAAATGGTCCTCCTCCGGCTGTCGAGAACAGCCCAGCACAATGCCGTCACATCTGCAGAGACCTGTGACAACCAATAAACCACAATGAACCAAACTGCATGTTCAGAGATGCATTTTTCTTACAGTTTGCAAACATACAGCGCTCAACAAGATGTAACCAATGGCACCCGTTGGCTGGGCCTGTTATTTCAATGAGTGTAACATGACTGTAAAGCCAAGCTTCCCCCAGGACACCCTTGCTAGTGTTTTCATCCCCTTCTTCCCCAGACAAGCCCTATCCTGGTGGCTGCTATGTACTCTTCCTCTGGGGCTTTCTTAGGGGGACCGTTGTGTCACCAGAACCACCAGTCATGCTGTCTGTCTGGAGCATTTGGGGCAACTAACGGAAGAGGCATTATCTGTCTGCCCATGCCTGGGCCGTCCTCGGAACTACTTAGGAGGGCCCAGCCTGCTCCTGGATACCTCATCCCTGCTGCCAGCACCAATGGCCTTGAGGAAGGGGGTGGGAAGCGGCCAGCTGAGGACCAGGCCCGAAGGGCACTGTGCGCCCCCAGAGCGCAGGCCCCATGGCCCACTGTCTGCACAGCAGCACCACAGTGATTGGGTTTCCACATCCTACAACAGGCTGGAAGGAACAAGCTGCAGCACTTTGTGGGAAGGAACAGCACCAGACCGAAGATAAGTGCTTTAACTATCACCCAGCCAGGCCAGGCATGGTGGCTCTGGGAAGCTGAGGCAGGAAGATCAGAAGTTTGAGCCCAGCCTGGGCAACTAGGCAAGTCAGTGAGACCCTGTCTCAAAATTTAAAAAAAGTAAAAAGGGCTAGGGAAATAGATCAGTTTGAAAGCCCTGGGCTCAGTCTCCAGGGCTGGGAAAAAAAAAATCAGCCAGCTGGTTGGGAATAAGGTAGGAACTAGACCGTTGTCCACGGCCCAGGCCACTTCCCATCTTTAGAACCTTCTTACTCCATCCCACAGTGAATGGGCTGTGAGGGATGCAGGTCCCCATGCCTGTGTAATTCCTGGGGGAAAGGCATCCCACCACTAGAGCCCGTGGCTCCTGGACAAGGTGGCAAGCACTTGGAAACCAATACATGAGGGGCCCTGCTGGTTAGCTCAGTTGTTTAAGCGCCTGCTCATGCAGTCAGGCACAGGACACCATGGTTCAATCCCCATCTCCACATGCCTTACCAGACCCGCCCTTAAGGCAGTCTGAGCCAGCAAAAAAAAAAAGAAAAAGAAACCCTCCTCAACTTTACTTATTTATTTGCAGTACCAAGGATTGAACTCAGGACCTTGTGCTTGCTGGGCAAGCGCTTATTTATTCTACTGAGCTATCTCCCTGGCCCCCCTTCTCAACTTTAAAAAACAGACAAAAAATACAGGTAGGGGCACGGTTTCCCCCTGCTGGCCAATTAATGACAACACAAACCTTGGTGGCTTCTAAGTAGGCTTGGGGCTGGGTTCAAAGTGACCCCTCCTTGGCAGTTTCTTCTTTGCTCTCTGCCACCCCTGTGGAGTTCCCCCCCACCACTGATAGGGAAATCCACTGAGACCTGCATATGGGGAGCCAGAAGTGACCAGACTCTACAGATGCCCAGCAGCTTCCTTGAGGGAGGTGGCTAACAAACTTACAAATCTTTGCGCGAGGCAAAGATGCTACCAAGTGAGTGTGGCAGGCTGGGCTGGGAGAACAGGACCAAAGGCCGAGGAGCTGTACCGGAGGAGCTCTAGTGGTGGAGGTGAGGGTGAGGCAAACTGAAGAGGAAACAGGCAGGCGTCGAAGGGGGAGGCAATTCTGGCAGGAAGAACGCAGCCAAGGCACCTCCTTGCTTTTCCCCTGGCCCCAGGGGTTTCCTCTTCCTTCCTCCTAACTCAACAGGAATCACAGGGCCTCTCTGCCTCAAGAATTTGCCCACTTCCCCCACCAGGCCCCTTGCCTTCCAGAAGGATCAGTAGTGTCTGAGCTGCGTAGTAAGACCCTGGACCTGATAAATAAATAAATAATCACATCCTCATTTACTGAGTGAGATCCCTGTGGTGCCCCCGGCACGTGGACCCTGCTAATGTGCATTTCCGTTCTTTGTCCAAGCCTCTCTGCTATGGGTCACTGGAGAATTCAATGCATGAAAAAATACTTGCTACAAACCATTTGTGGGAGATTTAGCAGAGGCTAACTTACCCTTTGCCCTAAGCCAGAGCAGTTGTCCCAGGGAAAAGAATAGCTGCAAAGGGGTTGCGCCTGGTGAGGATTCCAAGCGGGGACAGGGGAAGCAGCGAGTCAAGGTACTTGCGCAGTTATGGCAAGAGGAGTGGCACTGGATTTGCAGGAGTGGGGGAGGGAGGACTAAAGAGCACAGGTGTGGGCTGGGGAGATAGCTCTGAGGTTTAAGCGCCTGCCTGGCAAGCCCAAGGACCCAGGTTTGATCCCTGCATGCCGTGCTGGCCTCAAAACCCCAGGCGTGCCTTGCTGGTCACTGAGACTGGGTGTGGTGGTGTACACCTGTAATCCCAGTGCTGGAGAGGCTGAGACAGAGGATCACTATAGGTCTGAGCTGCGTAGTAAGACCCTGGAGCAAATAAATAAATAAAATTAAAAGAATGCAAGCCTGGAGCACGATCTCAGGACTGTAGGTGGCACAGCATGGCAGGGATGGGCAGGATGGGTATTGTTTTGTTTTGGTTTGTTTTTTTTGCGGAACCAGAGATTGAACTCAGGCCCTTGCACTTGCCAGGCAAGTGCTTATTCTACTGAGCGCTCTCCCCGGCCCCAGGGTGGGTATTGTGAGCATAGGTCGAGGTCAGGAGCAGGACAGAGACACAGCTACAAGTGTATTTACAGTGACTTACAGGGCAGAAGTCTCTGTCCCACGGCAGTGTCCGTAACCACCCAAGTCCAGGGGTAAGAGGCGCTGGCACCCTGGCTGCAGAAGCTAAGGACCCCCTTCTCTGGGTGGCCCTCTCGGGCCTCAGGTCTGGCCTTTGCTCTCGAGTCCCCCCCAAAGCAAGCAAGCAGGCAGTGCCCAGCTAACAGCCTCCCCCAGGAGCTTCCCAGTGCTGGGGCCTGAGGCTGAACTCACTGTCAGCTTCAGGGAAAGAGCTGGAATGGGCAGAACAGGAGGAGGTGCGTCCCAGGGGCTGTGCTGCCACCCTGAACTGCCACTCGCCTGCAGAGGCCTTTGTGAAAGCCCTAGTACCCCAGGGCTGCTGAGACACCCCAGCCCAGCCAGTTAACAGGAACCCTTCTACTTTCCTATGGCTTTGGTATGAGGGGTCATTCAAGATCGAAACACAAACATGGCCAGCCCTACAAATGTCCCCTCTGAGCACTGTCCAGCTCTGGCCAATGGATTGGCTTGGTCAGCTGCTCCTCTGGGGTCCCTCTTCCTGGACTGTCCCTGTACTTGGTACATTTGAAGCTTTTCCGTTCATTTGGACTACCCCCAGGACACTAAAACTGAGATGCTTGTCTAAGGGATTGTATGCAGGCAGCATTAGGGGAGGGGCCTGGCTCATGGAAGGGTGGGGCCCGGGTCGCTGAGAAGCCCTCTTCACCATGGGCGGCAGCAGTCTTTATTGCACTAATACATCTCCTGGTCACTAGCAAGAAATTTTCATTTTGAAATTCCATGATGAATGCACAAGATGGCCACAAGAGGGCAGTAGAGACGACTGCCTCACCTGGAAACAACTAATTTGTCTTTGACATTATCAGCCCACAAATCTGATTAACAGCCTTAAGCTGTGCTCCTAGCAGCAGGCTTTTTGGAATCTTCCCCAGAATACCTTTAATTTAAAAAATAGAGAAGAGGGCTGGGGATGTAGTTCAGCAGTGCAGTGCTTTCCTAGCAAGCTTGAGGCCTAGAGTTCAATTCCTGATACCGAAAAAGAAAAAAAATGAGGATCTAAAATAGGAAAGAGGGGACTGGGAGATAGCTCAGCGGCATAAGCACCTGCCTGGCAAGCGCAAAATCCTGAGTTAGATCCCCAGTACAAAAAAAAAAAGGAAGGAAGTGGAAGAGGGGAAGCCCTTCTCAGGCTTTCTAGTATCCAACCGAGGCTGAGAATAGCAGGCTAGAACCTTTGTAATGCCAATCTGCGTGGGGGCACCAGTGTGAAGCCCAGTGGGGGGTTCTCAGGAGCAGCAGCCCCAACCCTACTACATCAGAGTCTGCCCTTTACCAAATTCTACAGGAAATTCATGGGCACATTGAAGTTTGAACATCTTTTGGATCTAGCTACCAAAAGGCATTTGGGAAAGTCTGGCCCAAAGCCACTTTTATGGTTTATAGACTCACAAGGAAGCCCAGGGGGAAAGTCCACCTGCTCCGGGTCATTGGCCCTTGCATCTTACCAGGTGGGTAGCATCTCAACTTGAGGTAAGGTGCTTCCAGGGAGGTATGAGCCATACCATGAGGTATGAGCCATACCTTAATGGCTCATGGGATTGGGAGTTGCATTTTGGACCAAAACAAGACAAGTCTTAATAGCGCAGAAAACCAATCACCCCAACCAAGTCACCCTGTAAGGGTTGGGTACCAGTGGGAGACAAAGCAGGGACAGATGGAGGCTCAGAGCAGACCCAAGGACCCCAAATCCAGCAGAGAACTTGGATGGAGGTGGTGCTGATTTGTACCTAGGCAAGAGGCCACAGAAGGTTCTTAAAGTAAAAAGGAATCTGGGCCTTGGAAAGGCCTTCGGAGATTGGTTCAGAGGTTGTCCTGTATTTTAAAAGGCAAAAAATGGAGAAAGACTTTGAAAGAACCCTTCCTTTGGTAGCTCACCAAAGATAAGGCTCAAGGCTTGCTCTTTTCACACCTCACTAGAGCTTAGCCCAGACTGGCAGAGTTTTAGCCACTGGAAAGCACTTTGCCAATGACCGTCTCTGAGACAGGCCTTTAAAGCAAGGCCATTTATACCCATAGCCCAGATCAGAACGGGAAATACAGGTAATAATTTTTTTATCTTGATCTTGTTACATGGTAAAAATGATTAACAGAAACTCCCTTCAGGGCCGGCGAGATAGCTCAGCACTCAGCCAACTAAGCACCTACTTAGGCAGGCAAAGTGGAGGGGTTGGAACCCAGGCAACACACCAGCCCCGCCCCCTGGGCGAGCTAAGCGGCTCTGGGACTGGGCATGGTGTCGCACACCTGTAGTCCAGCGCTGGGGAGGCTGAAAACAGGAAGATCACTAGAATCAGAGCTGCATAGTGAAATGCTGTACAAAATACATAGGAAAAAGGAAAGAAGGAGAGAGAGAGAGAGAGAGAGCGAGAAAGTCTCCCTCCAAAGGTTGCAATGAGAATTGTCTGCAGTGATCCATGTGACATACCTGGTATCTAACTGGTTTTCAATGTCATCACGATTTCTCTTAAAAGTCTGGTAGCGCTTCCGTGACTTTGCACCACTGGGGCACGCTCTGTAGGCGGGTGAGCCGCTCCTTCAATCTCATATTGATCCTAGTTCATAATAGCATTGTTGAGTGCTTTTTTATATATTCCAAGCCCACCTAATCCTGTCATAATGCGCTGACTCTTGTTTTACTTCTCCTATTTAAGGAGAGAAAACACAAGGATGGAATTCACACTTGAGCCCAGAAAGAACTGCACCAAATGCCTGGCTCCAGCGCCCCTCTGTTTCTGTGACCCCCCGGGGTGAGGCTGCCCGGGACGCTGCGTTGGCCACTTCATGACCCTCACGCTACTCTTTCTCCCTCCAAAGTCATCCTCAGACGGTTCTGAGGGGAAATCTCAATTTTTTATTCTGAGTCTTCTCCTTTGATCAACAAATCCACGTTTCCAAACACCAGTGGGCTACGCCCGTGGCCGTGCGTCTTCCCTGAAACTCAGCCAGCCCGGGCTCCTGGCCCCTGAGTCCAGCCCGAGCGTCAGGCAGCTCGTTCCTCGTCCTCCCAGTAGGGGACAAGGGCCATCGGGTCCCGACGTCTAGGTCCCAGTGGCCCTTCTGCTCACCCACCCTGAACCGTGAGATCCCGGAGAACAGGGATCCGTCCTCGCAGCAGCCCTGCGCGCCCAGCTCTGCGCACAACGCACTTACATCCTTCTGAAGCGAGTGCCCCTCCGAGCGCCTCTGCTCTGTCTCACCCCCTGCAAGCCCCTCTGCTCTGTCTCACCCCCTGCAAGCCCCTCTGCTCTGTCTCACCCCCTGCAAGCCCTCTCCAACGGGCGCCAACGGTCCTCTGCCCAACCACCTCCCGACGCCGCTGGGACTGTTCGCCGCCCGCATTCGAAGGACCACCTCGCGGGCGCAGCGCGCTCAGGTGCAGCCGCCCTTTGAACTCTCGCCGCAGCCTTCCCCTCCCTGGAGTTAATTTCAAGGGCGTGCATTTCCGAAGGAGCCCTGAAACCCCACACAGGAACTGTGTCCTTATTTTTTATCCGCACTCCCCTGACCACAGGAATAAACCCCCCAAAACCAAATTTGATCTCATGAATTTGGGGATTTAGTTAAATCAAACATTGTCTGATTCGTAAGGAGTGTTTGCTTGCTAAAAAGATTTTAGGGGCCGGGGAGATGGCTCAGTGGAATAAGTGCTTCCCTGGCAAGCGCAAGGGCCTGAGTTCAATCCCCGGTTCCGCAAAAAAAAAAAAAAAAAAAAAGATTTTTAACGACATAGATGTATTTTCTCACATAAAAACGTTTCTTCCCCAGTACTAAGACTGAACGCAAGGCCCGTGCACTGAGCTTTTTTATTTATTTTTTTGAGGCACAGTCTCATTAATTAACTAAATTGCCCACACAGGGCTCAAACTTGTAACCCTCTTGCCTCCACTTCCCAGAGTGCCGGAATTATGGGCAGGTACCACCCCGCCGGGCTGACTCAGAAACTAAAATTGGTCACACCACAATCTGCCCACGTCTCACACTAATTGGCGTGACTTTATTTATTCTGTCTATTTAAATTTAAAAAATAAAATTCTGTGTCGACTTGAATGAGTGAATGAACAGATGGATGACAGAAATATTAAAGGTCAAAAAAAAAAAGACTGGGCGTGGTCCACGTACCTGTAATCCCAGCCCATGGGAGGCTGTAAACAGGCAGATCACTAGGAGTCTGTCTGATCTAGTAGTGAGACCCTGAACACCCTGTAGACCCTTCTCTAAAAATACAATAAAAGAAAAAAAAAGAAAGATTAAAGGTCATCTAATCCAGGGAAATGTCTGTCTGAATACTAGAAACAATTGGAAGTTTGTGAAAAGTAGTATCCTGCGGTCCATTTCCAGGATTTACTTAAAGAGAATCTCTGGAATAAGGACAGAGAGCTTCTATTTTTATTCCTCTGTATTTAATGTTTATTTTTCCCTTCAAAATATTTTATGAAATAGTTGTGAAAATAAGTTACCCTGACTCCCACTACTTCCCCAGTGCTGTTATCAAACCCATAACGCAGTGATCAAAACCAGAAATTTTACAGTGACACCTAATGAGCCTGCAGACTTTAGTCACATTTTTCTAGCTGTTCACTTATGTCTCTTCATGATTCAGGGTCCCACTTGCACTTGTAGCTCATTTGAATTTATGGGCAGGGTTAGGGTCCCCCACCTTTCATCTTAGCTTTTCCCTGGCTATTCTAGGATGTTTATTACCTGTATCAATTCATCATCTTCCTGAAACAAAGCGGTTAGCATCTTTATAGTGTATTAAATTTATAAATTGAATTGCCCTCTTCATGATGTTGAGTTGTGATAGCCACACAGGAAATCTTTTCCCTTTTTGCTATTTTCTTTATCTCAGGAGTATTATAAACTTTTCTTTTAAGGGCCGGCCAAATAGCTCAGCAGATTAAAGCACCTGCAAACAGGCTCAGGGGCTGGGGGGTTGATCCCCAGGCCTGCAATGCTGGCCCCGCCCCTGGGGAGCACTGAGAAAGCAATTGAGGCTGGGTGTGGGGGTGCGCTCCTGTAATCCCAGCTCTGGGAGGCTGTAAGCAGGTGGATCACTGTGAGTCTGATCCGGTAGTGAGACCCTTGAAGACACTGTAGACCCTTCCCCAAAAACACAAAAACAAAACAAAAAAAAACTTTTTGTTTATAAATTTTGCACATTTCTATTGTGTTTAGTTTTTATTGTTGTTTAGGGTTTTTTTGTTCTGTTTTAGACAGTTCTGGGTATTGAACTCAAGACATCTCGAATGCCAGGCAAAGCACTTCCCCACGGAACTATATCCTCAGCACTTTTAATCTTTTGCCAAATACTAGAATTTGTCTTATTGTGTGATATCCACAATAGAAAAATTGTTACTGAAAACTGTAAAGCATCATGCAATTATCAATAAGCTAATTGTTAATTATGTACTTAGGGTAGGTGGACATGTAATCTAAAATTCAAAAATTAGCTCCGAAAAAATACAAGAGAAGCTGCAGACATAGGTCAGCGGTCTAAGTGCCTGTCTGGCAAACACAAGGAATCAGGTTTGATCCCCAGTACCACATGCCCTGGGCCCACCCTTCACCAAGTGGGCCACCGAAACTGGGTTTGGTGGCACCCCCTGTAATCCCAGGGCTGGGGAGGCTGAAAACGGGAGAATTACTGCTAGTCTGAGCTGTTAGGTATGAACTCACACAATCAACCAGATCAGGCATTCTGACTCAAATAGAAAATGTATTGGGGGCCTCAGGCAGGCTGGCTGTCTAGCGGACCAAAACAGCAGCGAATAAAGGAGGGACAGGAGACTTTATAGGATCTTTTAGGGAGGGTGATCGTGGGCTGGAACAGCTGAGGGAGAGCTAATCTTGGCAGGGCTGCCTGATCTGTGGGGGACTTTTAATGTTAATAAAAGAGAGTTTAATGGTGGCTTGCCCAGGTCAAAGTCAGGTGGACCCATAGAGCATCATGAAACCATGCAGGTCTGCGCGGGACCAAGGGGGACAGAGTTTGGGGGCGGGGTGCCTGGGAAACCAAGAGGGAGAGTGTTTGGGGCAAGGTGCCTGGGAAACTTGGAATCCTGACCTATCAGAGACCCGGTACCAAATAAATAAATAAATAATTTTTTTTTTTTTTTTTACTTAACATGATCAGCATTTAAATATGATTTACATTTGGACATTCTGTTAAAATGTGCCCCAAATGTACTTCTGGAAAACTGTTCTTCATAATTGTTACAAAGGGGCTGGTGAGATGGCTCAGAGGTCTAAAGCACCTACTTAGAACAAGCTTAGCAAAGCACAGGGACCGCGGTTCAATCCCCCAGCACCACATGCCAGCCCACCCCGCCCTCTGGTGGGCTGAGCTGCCCCCCACACATAAATAAATAAAATTAAAATAAAATAGGACCTTTAAAAAAAATAATAATTGTTACAAAGGGAAATGTCAGCTTATACCCTCTAGAAAACTATATGGGACTAGAAGGCTAATGTTGTGATATTCACCCTTGAATCAGCGTCAATTCTCAAATTATGTTGTCATCTTAATAACCTAAAACATCTATTTTAAAACCAACAAAAGCCTACTAAATTCAAACTCTGCATGCTGGGTGTCCAACCTCTGCGCAGGCCTGAAAGCTGAGACCTGGAATCAACACAGGCGGACTGATGTTACTTGGTATCCTGCAGTCCTGTTCAGCACGAGCTTTCTCATAACCTCCTCCTTTTTTCTTTTCGTTTTGCATCTACCCCTTTTTTAATCTTCATCTTTTTTTTTTTTTTCTATTTTAGGGAAGGGTCTACAGGGTGTTCAGGGTCTCACTACTAAATCAGACTCGTAGTGATCAGCCTGTTTACAGCCTCCCAAGAGCTGGGATTACAGGTGCGCCACCACACCTAGTCTCAATTGCCGTCTCAGTGTGCCCGGGGCGGAGCTGGTACCGCAGGCCCAGGGATTGAACCCCTGGCCCCTGTGCCTGCTTATAGGTGCTTTAATCCGTTTAGCTATTTGGTCAGCCCAATCTTAATCTTTCAGTGCAGAATTCCTTATTAAAATATTCCCTAATATTGATCCAATATTAAATCCCTGGAACATCCCACTTAGTCATGGTATATATATTTTTAATATAGTATTGGGCTCTGTTTGCCAATATTTGATTGATATTTTGCCTTGATACTCATAATTTACACTGAATTTAAGTTTTCCTATGGTGTTACTGTCATCAGGTTTAGGTATCAATGTTATTTTGGTCTCATAAAAGTTAGGAAGGGATCGGGGAGATGGCTCAGTAGAATAAGTGCTTCCCTGGCAAGCTCAAGGGCCTGAGTTCAATCCCCAGTTCCACCAAAAAAAAAAAAAAAAAGTAAAAAAGAAAAAAAAAAGTTAGGAAGTTTTCTTTTATTTATTTTATTATTTATTAATATATTAGTCCCGCTCCCTTTTTATGTATTTGGTACAGGGTCTTACTCCGAAGCTCCAACTCATAGTGATCCTCCTGTTTTCAGCCTCCCCAGCGCTGGGATTTCAGGCATGTTCCACCACACCCAGTCTCTTTTTCCCAATTTTAAATTTTTCAATCATCTAAATCATTGGTGCTATCTGGTCTGTGAGGTTTGGCAGAAATCTCCTATGGAAATGTTAAAGTTGGAAAATAAAAGATATATAATAAGAAGCAGGGAAGTAAATCTTTTTTTCATCTTCCCCAATCGAGGGAGGAAGGGGGAGGAGAAGGAGGGGAAGCAAAAACACTAAGGTATGTTACGTGCATACACCAACTCCCCACAACAAAGGTAATCGCTATGTACTGTAAAGGGGCACTAATAAAAATTATTTTTTATTACACAAAACAATGCCTTAAAGATAACCCTTTCAGTGGCATGTACCTACAAACTCAGGGGCCTAAGAAAATAGATTGGCCTTGGTTTTATTCACCTCAACACATGCTCTGTGATACCCACACTAGCGTACTAAACCGATAAAGAATTAAAAAAAGGATGAAAATGTCTGTTTGGTGCTTTAATTTCACAATAAGTTTTTTTTTTAATTATTTATTTATTT
>NW_004524587.1:8956480-8960005 GCF_000260255.1 Octodon degus
AAAGGTGACTGAGCAAAGTGGTGCTCTGCCAGCAGTCCTGATGTCACCACATGATGCCAGGTAACACTGGATGCCAGCAGCTGATGCAGGCAGCTGCTGGTCACTGCCGACATTGAGTCACCATCTGATGCCGGCTCGTGGTAGACGCCGCAGGACAACTGTACTGGGTGCTGCGTCTCTGTCACCGGTCTTATTGGCTGCTGGTCTCTGGAACTCTTGGATGCTAATAGCTCTGAGTGTTTATTCGCTCTGTCCACTTCTGCTTAGGATAAAAATCCAACGTAGATTCACAGGACTTTTGGAGCCCATGCTAAATGGTCACAGGTGAGTTTACCAAAGCAAGTTTTTGTTTTTATAGGGCGCGTGCTGCAGTACACAAGAGGGAGCCCTCCTAGAATCAGAATCAGACCCAGCCAAGAACCAGGAAGTGCAGCTCGCAGGCCTGTTTCAGGGAGGGTTTGGACTCAAAACAGGGAATCTTTTGGAAGGCTTGCTGTGAATGTTGGATGAGCAACAAGGAGGCCCAGATTCCTTCCTTCCTAATACTCCAGAGTGCCCACTCTGCTCTCCAAAATGCAGCTGCAGTGTCTGAAGCGCACTGAGCGGGAGGAGCTCCACACTGCTAGGCCGCATTCAGGTTGGAGCGTGGCGGGTTGACAGCCAGGAGCAAACTATCCCAGTCCACTGCGATGCAAGAGGGAGAAAGGGAGCCAAGGGGAGGGCAGACCGCAGCTGGCTGAACTGAATCCCCTTCCAGCTGGCAAGGAAACTTGAGAAAGCCATGCACTTCTCCTCTGTCCCAGTGACACTGCGTTACACTGTGAACTATGTCTTACGTTGGCCCGATTCCTATTGCTGAGACAAAATACCTGGCACATAACTCAAATAAGAAAAGACTGATCTGGGCTCATGTTCCAAGTGGCTTTAATCTGTGGTCAATTGGCTCCAAGGCAGACACTGAGGCAGAAAGGTGTGCCCGCTGCAACATGAATGTGGCAGGTTTGTCACCATCATCTTACCCACTGTCCCATTGCTGGGACAAAATACGGAATGCTCACTTAAACGAGGAGAGGTTCATTTGAGCTCATGTTTTTTTTTTTTTTTGTGTGTGTGTGTGTGTATGTGTGGTGGAACCGGGGGTTGAACTCAGGCCCTTGCGCTTTCCAGTGAAGCACTTATTCCACTGAGCCATCTCCCCGGCCCATGGGCTCATGGTTTTTAGAGGATTCAGTTCTGAGTCGGTTGGAACGAAGACCGGAAGGGCGTGGTGGAAGGGTGGAGAAGAGCTGCTTCCATCAGGGTGGCCAGGAAGAGAGAGAGAAGGGAGGAATCAGGGAGGGAGATAAACCCTCCGGTCACTTCCCGTCGCGACCCATCTCTTCCCACCAGACCCCGCCTCCTACAGCACATTGCGCCACGGACTCATCAATGGATCAAGCCACTCATGATTATTATAGTACCCCCATGATCCAACTACCTTCCAAAAGCCCCATCTCTGAATACAGGAGCCTTTTAGAGGATATTCTAGATCTAAACAATAATGAACTCAAGGGGCCGGGGAGATGGCTCAGTAGGATAAGTGCTTGACTGGCAAACGCAAGGATCTGAGTTCAATCCCCGGTTCCACCAATAATAATAATAATAATAATAATGAACTCAAAAGCCTGTAGGGCCTTCATGAGGGCCTTCATGAGGGCTTTCAGCAAACATGGTGTCCTCAAACAGGATAATTTGGCAAGACAACTAACAGGAAGTAAAGTAGCAAAATCCTTCTCCCCACACACACAAAGAAAATAATCAAAATCCAAGACCTGGAAAGAAAAACAAACAACTTAGAAAAACAAGAAAGGTCTCGTAGAATTCACAGTCATAGAATTCACAAGAATACACAGGAATTGTCCTTCCTGGCACAGGAGGGTACAAAGTTCTCGCCACACAGAAGCTGTGGATTTCCAAATCAAAGCACATTTTAAGACAAACAGCAAAAGAGAGGCTACCTCAACAACCATTGCCTCTGAAAGCAGCTCTGAGCAGGAGGAATGATCAGACTTCCTGACAATGCCTTCCGCCACCATGAGGGTTCTAGCCATTCCTCTACATGGGAGTCTCCGCCAGGACCATCACCCAGCTCTCCCTCTTCCCATCAAGACTGGCAGGCCCCAGGGCCACAGAGGTAGCTCAGTGGTCTAAGTGCCTCCTTAGGCAAACGCAAGGACCCAGGTTCGATCCCCAGTACCACATAGCCTGCTGGCCCCGCCTCAGGCACACCAAGACTGGGCATGGTGGTGCACGCCTGCAATCCCAGCACTGGGGAGGCTGATAAGAGGAAGATCACTACAAATTCAAGCTGCGTAGTGAGACCCTGTACCAAATACATTTAAAAAAAAAAAAAGACTGGAAGTCCCAACGCCACATGAGGCCGCTAGGGGCGCCTATACCTCCTGCCTGCGAAAGCAGCGGGCCACCAACAGTGCAAGAAGCCCTTGTCCTTTGAAGAGCTAGATGTCACAGGCTACCTGGCATTTCCATGATTTCTGTAACCACCCCAGGACCAAGATGACCACACCCACCAGGGAGACAGCACTCTGCCTAGGACCACCGCTGTGCTGCCCCTCCCTCCCACCCGCTGCTCCCCTACAGCCTTCCTGAGAAGATACAATCTGTGCTTTCCTAAACAGGCACATTTAATTCATTTACATTTAATATAATTACTGACATATATTTGGATTTATAGCTAACATTTTAGTAAGCGCTTCTGTATTGCCTGTTTTTTTTCTTTCCTTTCTTCCCTTTTGTATTGATTTATTATTGTATAGAATCCTTTCTTTCCCTCTATTGGTTTGAAAGCTGTACACTTGTTTAATATTGTTTTAGTAATTAACCTAGAGATTACACTGCTGCTCCTTGACTTCTAATATTAACTGGGACTTTGTATTTTTTATAGTAAGTGTAGAATTCCTTTACTCTATCACTGAAAATTGTTATCCTTCCAGCAGGTGCGGAGGCAGCACCTGTACTCTCAGCACTTAGGAGGCTGAAGCAGATCACTGTGAGTTCGAGGCCAGCCTGAACTACACAGAGACCCTGTCTCAAAAACAATAACAAAAAAGATTGAGAACGACTGCCCTTCCAACTGAAGCGCCTGCCTTTTCAATTTTAGTTCTCTTGGATGTACACGTAGCAGTGGATGTGCTGGGCCACATGTTAATACTATGCTTAGCATTTTAAAGCCGGCCAAGCTGTTTTTCCGAGTGGCTGCAGGGTTTTAGAATGCCCCTGGCAGCGCGGGAGCACCCCAACCCCTCCACATCCTCACCAACACATTGTTCCTGGCTTTTTTATTCTAACCATCCTAGCAGGGGCTAAGCCGGGTTTCCCTGTGGGCTGGGCTTGCATTTCCCTAATAACAAGCGGTGTTGAACACCTCATCTTTTCATGTGCTTATTGGCCACCGGCCACCTGTGTATCTTCGGGGAAGTCTAGTCATTTAAATCCTTTGTCTTTTTCTAAAAAAAAAAAAAAAAA
>NW_004524587.1:8960275-8961463 GCF_000260255.1 Octodon degus
TTTATTTTTTTAACATTTATTTATTTATTTTGTGTGTGTGGCCAGCTCAGCCCACCAGGGGGCGGGGCTGGCTGGCATGTGGTGCTGGGGGATTGAACTGTGGTCCCTGTGCTTTACTTGGCTTAGCTTGTTCTAAGTAGGTGCTTTAGACCACTGAGCCATCTCACCAGTCCCTTCATTTATTTTTGAAAAGAGTAACTATTTCTGATGGGGTTGAAGTGCCCTCTTTCTATGCCTTTATGATCCAATGTCTCACACTCCCTTCATAGATTGTCTTTTTTTTTTTTTTGCGGAACCAGGAATTGAATTCAGGTCCTTGCGCTTGCCAGGGAAGCGCTTTATTCCACTGAGCCATCTCCCTGGCCCCCTGCCATTGTTTTTAATACCTCTTTATAATCCCCGAGATATTTTTCTTTTTAAAATTGTTTACAATACATTAAAAAATTCAGCATTTAACACTCTCAGTGTACAGTTCAGCGGCATTAAGTATGTGCAGTAGGGCCCAATCATGACCACCAGAATACGTAAGGACAGCCTGAAAATCCTGTCACAAGGGCTTCGTTACTTGAAAGAAATGGATATGTATCCGGCTGTTTTGTTTTTTTTATTTTATTAATTACAAAGGTCATATCTCAAAGTTTTCCAGAAATCAGTGGTAGAAAGATAACAGAAGCCCCAAGTCATAACATAAAAACCTAGAGGACAAGCTGGAAGTACCAGGCACAGATGACCAACCCCTGGGGCTGGGGCTCCAGAGGGGGCGGGGGTCACAGTGGTCTTCTCTGGGTCTTCACCAGCAGGGCCACGGCAGGTGACTGTCAGTATAACAGCTGGTACACTGTGGCACTGTTCCTGGAGCCTGTGACCAGGTATTTGTTATCAACGGATACATCACAGCAGAAGATCTCTGCAGACTCCTCTACCTAGAGAAAAAAGGGACCAAACACAGAGAAGTGCAGGCTCTCAGCTTGCTGCAGCCATGGGCTTCACGTGGGACTGTCGCAGGGCCAAGTCCCGGGGTCCGTGGTGGAGCCCACAAGTCGCGTAATCATGAGTCCTTAACACCCACCCTCTATAAGATGCCCTGGCCAGGCTGGCCCCCAGCTCACAGCGATGCTCCTGCCTCTTCCTCTCAAGGGCTGGGATGTCAGGCGAGTGCTGCCTCAACCAGCCCTCAAAATAAAAGTT
>NW_004524587.1:8961563-8964732 GCF_000260255.1 Octodon degus
GCTTATTCTACTGAGCCATCTTCCCAACCCCTAAAAAAGTTTTTGAAAAGAGCGAGGATGTAGTTCACTGTGAAGGCCCTGGATTTAATCCTTAATACTAGACAAAAATGGTAATTTCCAGCACTCTCTGGGATCTAACAACTGGATCTGGGGCCACGAGCTCTGAGTGCCTGTGTGTATGCAACCTTCCTTCCCATACCTGGAACAGACTTTGCAGAGAAGGGGCTGCTAAGCATCGGATCGACTTATTCAGCGTGGTCACAAAGTAGCTCCCTGGCAAAGGGAAGAAAGGGTGAAGAGGCCAGGGACCTGGCCTGCCTTCCAGCTCCAGCTCTGTCCTCAGCAATGCCAGGGAAAGGGCAGCTCCTTCTCTGCCTCTGTTTCCTCTCTGTGAAAACCAAGAGACTCGACCCAAGCCATCCATGACCCACCCCCACCCTCCTACCACACCCAGGACCATTGGGTCACTGACCCAAAGGCCCACAGGATGGGTGCTGTGTGGCCTCTGGCACCCTGTACAGGAAGCCCCCTTGCAGAGGGAGCCAGGAAGGGAAAAGGAGGCCAACAAAGAAAGAAGATAGGAATGGGAGCTCAAAACAGGATGCCTGCAGGGGTCGCCTGGCCCCTCACTTACCACAGGAAGCAAACTTGAGGTTGTAGAAGTCGTTAAATTTTTGGACAGGGACCTTGAACTTCTCCATCCGATGAGTATGCAGGGTTATGATATTGCTGTTCCTCAGGCCCACCAACAGCCATTCCTCAGTGGGGTCATGGGTGATGCTGAGGATCTGCTCAGGAGAGGCGTGGAGTCAGCGTTCCAAGTCACCAGCACTATGATTCATGCCAGCATCCTCCACTCAGACCCACCACCACCTGGACCTGAACCCCACGGGGTCATCAGCCAGGTACCTCACTCTGCAAGCGGTACTGGTGCAGCCTCTGGTAGCTCCTGAGGTCCCAGGAGTACAGGACGGTGTCTTCGCCTCCTGTCCAGAACTTATTGCCTGTGATATCTCCACAGCGAGCCCCATAGGTGGGGACTTTATGTTTCCTGGTGGGAAAACAACTCTGAGTTCATAGACAGTTTTGGGGACCTCCTAGAAGGCTGAAGGTTAGGAAGCCTGAGAGAGATCCTCCACAGTGCCTCAGAAAGTCCTACTGCAGGCCGGGGAGATAGCTCAGTGGAATAAGCACTTCCCTGGCAAGCGCAAGGGCCTGAGTTCAATCCCTGCTTCCATAAAAGAAAGAAAGAAAGAAAGAAAGAAAGAAAGAAAGAAAGAAAGAAAGAAAGAAAGTAAGTAAGTTAGTTCTACTGCAAAAATGAGAAGTGAGAGCTCAGGCTTAAGCCCTCCCCCGGTCACCTATGGAGCTCTGGAGAGAGGTCAAACCTGATCAAGATGTGGTTCTGCAGATCCCAGATCTCCACAAATCCCCTGAAGCAAGCCAAGCAGACACGGGCGTCAGAGGAGAGGGCCAGGGAATAGCATATGCTGCCTGTCGAAGCCAGCTGTGTGCGGACCCGGGGCATGGACGCCAGGTCCCAGAGAGTCAGGGTGCGGGCCTTGCCCCCTGTTATCAGGCTCTGCTCATCTGGGAACAGCTTGCAGGTGAAGACACAGTTGTGAGGGCTCTGCAAGAACAGGGAGCGCTGCTGTGTCACCTGGCCCCGCCTTGGTCCCAAGCCATGCTGGAATGCCCCTCACCTGTAAGTCCAGATGGGCCTGGGGGGCCTTGTCCCAGGCATGCAGAGCACTCTCATCCCACACCCTGATGTAACCAGGGCCACATGTGTACACATGGTGGGTTGAGCCGCCAATGGCAATGGCAGAGACTTTCTTTCCATGTTGGAGTGTGCCAACTTTCCAGGCAGCCTGTGGGGTCTTCTGGCTGACTACTGCTTCATCTGGAATGCGCGGCTATGGAGAAGATAGGTTGGGTGGCACGAACATGGTGACATGGCCCTGACCTACCATCATGCATGGGCACCACCAGGTCCAATCCATCCATCCATCCATCCATCCATCCATCCATCCATCCATCCATCCAACAGCAGGGCCTGGGTCTGGGTTCCCTAGGTCACATCTCTTGAAGAAATGACACTGAGCTGCAGGCCCTATTCATCAGGAAGTGAGAGGAGGGCAACCTGGTTCCGAACGCCACTATGGGAGAAGTGACATGAAGGCAGATATGGCTTCTAGATCGGGGGCAAGTAGGAAGGAAGACTCCTGAGTGTTAACCGAAAAGTGGAACAGCAAGATACTTACAACTGCTTCGAGGAGTGACAAAGCTTCCCTGCTGGGCGAGGACGAAGAAGAGTGCTGGTCTGTCGGGAAAGAGCAGCACCCACCCATTCCAGGTGAGGGTGTTGGCAGCAGGCAGCAGGCGTCTTCAGGGAGACTTGACACCACACCCCATTCTCCATTCCCCATTCCCCCTCTGGGGCCACCACCCCTCCCTGCCCACACTGTCATGGCCAGCACTTACCAAGCACAGGTCCTGGTAGGAGTCTGTGGCAGACGGAGAGGTGGGAAGGAGGAGCCAGAGCATGAGACCCGGAGTTCTGCGCTGGGAACCCCTCTCCCCAGGACAGGGGCTCCCCCACCCATCCTTCTTCAAGACAGACCTACCTGGAGTCATCCTGGGCCCCTTGACCTAGCTCACCCTCTAAGAACCACGTGGCCTGGAGCTCAGAGGTATCTAGGGTCCAGAAGTCCCACTGCTGCTGGGTCATAGTCCTCAACTCTTGATAAACAGGGTCCAGCTGAAATACTGGGCGGCGTGGCAGCACCTGGAACGGCCCATGACCACGGCCCAGCTGGTACTGCATCAGTTGTTCATGCTGAGAAGAAGTATCAGAGCTCACTGGCATAGCCCTTCTCTCTTCTGGTTCATCGTAAATCCTGAGGATCCTGAAAGAGTCCTCCTCCTTCCTTCTGCTCATGTCCTTGGCCAGTGAAGTGCGGAGCCCGCTGCTTCGAGGGCTTGAGAAAGAGACAGGCCAAATAGACTCTAGGTTCCCAGTTTGTCCCGATCTCCTGGAACGTGAAAGAGAACACGGACAGAAATGCACATTCGCTGTGTGGCGTCTGCTTAGAAGGCGCTAGGCATGCCTTGCATAAAAGACCTTGCGACCTTGGTCAACGACTGACTTCTAAAATGTCAGCGGCAG
>NW_004524587.1:8965773-8967221 GCF_000260255.1 Octodon degus
AAAAAAAAAAAAAAAAAAAAGATTACTCAGCATTGTACGAGTCCAGTGGCAAACAGCATGCTTGTTTGTGGGCTCTGGAAATGCCAGGCAGACCAAGTGCCTTCCTCCAGGAAGGCTCCATCACGGTCCACCCAGCGGTCATCCAAGAAAGACCCTGGCGAACCCCAGGGTTCCATCAGCAGAGTCTATAAGGCACCTCAGCACACAGCAGGTGGGCGTGGCGAGGGAAAGCTTCTGACGAGGAGCACCAGCCCGGTGGCCAGGCTCAGCCGCACAGAAGGACCCCGTGGCACCGAGCAAAGCCCAGGCTGCCTGCCCTTGGAAGGCTGTGTTGCTTCCGTATGTGTCTGACCTTGAACTAAATGTTTCCCACAGTTGATCCCACTGGAGCCTCACAGCTCTGCAGGGACACATTTTATTGGCTTTTTATTTTTATTTTGTGGTGCTGGAGATCAAACCCAAAGTCTTGGGCATGCCAGGAAAGCGATCTATCACTTTATAGACTTTTAAAACCGGAGCGGTAGCTAGGCACAGTGGCACACAGGTGACATCCAACCATTCTGGGAGGCTGAGGCAAGAGGATCACAAGTTCAAGTCTAGCCTGGTAACAGTAAGACTCATTCTTTTTTTTCGGAACCAGGAATTGAACTCATACCCTTGCGCTTGCCAGACAAGCACTTATTCTACTGAGCCATCTCCCCAGCCTCTCATTCTTGAAATTAAAGGGGGCAGTAAGCTCAGTGTGAAGGCCCTAGGTTCTAATTCAGAGCTAAAAAACAACAACAACAACAACAAAATGACAACAATAACAAAATGGAACTCAGAGACAGTAAGTATCCAGTCCAGGATCAAACAGCTAAAAGGCACAGAGAAGCCACTTAACTCCGGCCTATCTGGCTCCTCTGTCTTCCTCCTCCTTCGAAGGAAATCAGTATCCAAAACAGCTGCCAATACAGTGATCTGTACTTCCACTTCAAGAAACTTAACCAAGGGGTGCAACTGGATAAATGCAAAATAATGTATGTACAAACTACAGCATAATAGCATTGTTTGTGACAGCAAATAACCAGAAAGAACCCGAACAGCCATCAGAGGGACTGGTGACAGCACATCCCCAGAGGGAATACTACATAGCTATTGAAAGTAACACAGACACGCACCGATGTGGAAGATCCCAAGCTATGTTAATAGGTGGGGAGAAATGCAACTTTCATCACAATATGAAAAAACATACAACTTTTGTGTAAAAGAAACATGGGAATTATAATTTATTTTCATCTCTGTTTGTAAACAGAAATTAGGAAGAGCAGTTGCTGTGGGGGGATGGAATCCGGCAAATGAGAAAGAATAAGGGGAGGGAGCTGAGGCGCTACAACTTGGTGTTGTTTTGCACATTAGTGGGTATTTCAACCTAAGTTAAAGATTGTTGGGCTCACCAAATAGCTCAG
>NW_004524587.1:8967487-8971184 GCF_000260255.1 Octodon degus
TTGGCCCTCAAACCACTTTCTTGGCCAAATGATCTTTCATCTTCCTCCAAATGACAATCTTCATGACTCTTACTTGGTTGTTTAGTGAATTAAACACGCTCTTTCTGGGACAGAGCAGGCTCCGTTATCCAGGAGGATGGAGGGATGGGGGCAGAAGCTCTCCCGACTTATGATGATGAACCCCAGACAGGTGATGGGATCCACTGCCCAGGGTCCCTTGAAAAACTGGGGAAAGCAAGAGCTATCCAGCCCCAACTTCAAATGAACCGGAATTTCCTGCTAAAGGTTTTCTAGAAAGGCAGAGAAGTCAGTGTCAGCAATCTCTTTCTCTCTTCCAGTGCTGAGAATTCAGACTCCTCCCTTTAGCAGACTGTCTCTCTATCTCAAGCCTCAACACAACATGCTGGGGTCGCCTGGCCAGGAGGACAAGCACCCACAAATCCCTATAGCAGGAAACTCACCTCTTGAAGCAGAAAGTCAAATTCTGCACACCGGAATCAGCAAAGTGAAGACTCAGCCCAGCCCAGGGGATTCTTCCCAGACTCAGGACCCTCCTTCCTTTAGCAATGCTATTTATAAATGTCAAAACCTAAGGCAGGTGTCGGGCCCACAAACGACTGGGCAGTCACCGAGGTGTGGTCATGACTACACTGAGCTCCTACTGGCATACCTTGATACATAAGCCCTCATCCTGCTATATGATTCATTTTTTAAATAATTTTCTCAGAAAACCCCACAGGGAAACCTAGGTGTGGACTTTATTCCCAACATGCAGACATGAGCTGTGATGGAAGGGATGTGGACTGACAGGTTCTTACCCAAGAAGTTACAAAATGGCCAGAAGAGCTACAATACAAATCGAAGCCTGAATGACTTTTATTTTATTTTATGTATTTATTTTGGTGGAACCAGGGACTGAACTCAGGCCCTTGCACTTGCCAGGCAAGTGCTTATTCTACTGACCTATCTCCCAAGCCCTTCTGAATGACTTCTAAAAATGTGTTTGAGAAAGGCTGATTGAATCATAGTTCCTTATATCCAAATCAGAAGGGGAGCAAGGAAGGCAGAAGGAAGGGAAAAAGAAAAAAGAGAGAATAGAAGGAAAATGGAAACAAAGCTTTTGTAACTAAGGAGAGGAAGGGGAGGGGAATGGGGGAAAAAAGAAGATCTATCATGTACAGATAAGAATTCCCTATCATGAATGTGATCACTATGTATACCAAAAGTGGACCAATAAAATTAATTTAAAAAGAAAGATCTAGGACCTTGGCAATATCTAGAAAGGGTTGCAGGGAAAGAGAGGCCCAGGGCACAGGACAGAAGACTGGGCCTGCCTCAGGAGGCAGGATTGCATCGATAAGGAGTCCAGGCCTGCTATTTCCAAGCACGTTGCCAGCCTGTGCCTCAGTTTCCTCATCTGAGTTAGCTGTAGGAAAACAGATGCATTCCGAGACTTACAGCATTAAGTGAATTATAGCTGATACACAAGCTTAAGTATTGCGTTATACCTCTTATATAAGAAACTCAAAGTGTAAGTACAGGGCTGGTGAGATAGCTCAGTGGTCTAAAGCACCTACTTAGAACAAGCTTAACAAAGCACAAGGACCTCGGTTCAATCCCCCAGCACCACATGCCAGCCAGCCCCACCCCCTGGTGGGCTGAGCTGGCCACACACACACATAAATAAATAAATAAATAAAATTTTTAAAAATAAAAAAAAAAACAACAAAAAACAAAGTATAAGTACATTAAAGAACAAAATAAAAGATAATAGGATGTGGAAATAGAACTTTTGCAAAAAGGAAGAGGACCAAGAGGTAGGGGTAAAGGAAGGAGATCTTAAAAAGAAGGTGTGGGTACAGGGAGATAGCTTAGCGGCATAAGCACCTGCCAAGCACAAGCACCTGGATTCGATCCCTGGTACCACATGCCACATCGGCCCCAGAACCCCAGGCACCCCAAGCCAGCCACCAAAGCCAGGCGTGATGGTGCATGCCCATAATCCTAACACTCAGGAGGCTGAGGCAGGAGAATCACTGCAAGTTTGAGACCAGCCTGAGCTACAAAATGAGTAAGACCAGCCTGAAGTGCACAGCAAGACCTGGTCTCAAAAAGAAACGAATGAATGAATGAACAAACGAACGAATGAACAACAGAGAGGCCAGGGAGATAGCTCAGTGGCCTAAGTGCTGGTCTGGCGAGCCCAAGGTCAGGCGGAGGAGGAGGGGGAGGGGGAGGAGGAGGAGGAGGAGGAAAGAATGCAAGAGTGCTCCATCAGTCAAGGAATGGCCGTGACTCATCCACATGGCTGACACTGACAAGAATCTACAAACTGTGGTACAGGGTTTCTGGCTAAATCCTGAGGGGATCTGACTGACCTTGTCAGATACAAAAGTTACATTTCTTGTTATATAGGTCTTGCTCTTCCCCACCCCCCAACCAGGGATTGAACTCAGGTCCTTGCGCTTGCCAGGGAAGCGCTTATTCCCCTGAGCCATCTCCACAGCCCCAGTCTTGCTCTATCTTGGTCTTAACCATCCAGCAGAAAAGTATAAAAACATATAAAAAGTAAAGCTGTGAAAGGCTCAAGTCAACAACTTCTAACATTGCCAGTCAAGTGGAAGACCCACTACTATTATGGACTACTGGACTATATTGGATTATTTTGCTGAATTCATGCACCTACAATATTTTAATGACAATGGATACCCGTCTCTGACAAAACGAAACCAAAAAAGGGGATACAGATGAAGGACCATTTTGTAACTGTATATACAAAATAGGGTAGATATACAGCTACTTTCTCTTAATTCAATGAGAAGAAAGATTTGTACTAATAGTGTTTGGACAGGATATCCTGTCTGCATCTTGTACTGTAACCACTACGAAGACAATAATATGCAATGTATTAATTATTGAAACTGTCCTACTAATCAATTTTGAAACTGTCTCATTGTTATTTGTTTCTCAATAAAGCTAATTTAAAAAAGAAAGAAAGAATGCTCAACATCACCAGTCACACTGGAAGTGGCACTGGCACCTGCCTGGTAAGAACAAGGTCCTGAGTTCAATTCCTAGTACCAAAAAAACCAAAACAAAAAACCCTCACACATGAGATACCAGAAAACAGAACACATTGGCGAGAATAAGAAGGAATTAGAATACTCATAGAAAAAATTAGAACATTGTAGAATGCAAAATGGTGCAGCCACCATGGGAGTTTAGCTGTCCCTCAAAGAGTTAGTAATAGAATTGCCATTAGACCCAGTAATTCCACTCTTAGTATATACCACAAGAACTGAAAACAGGTTCTCAGACTTCATACACCAATGTTAATAGCAGCTTCATTCACAATAGCCAAAAGGTGGAAACAACCCAAGTGTTCCTCATTGTTTAGATCAATGTCTAAGCAAATGTGGTTTATCCATATAATGGAATATTACTCAGCTATGAAGAATTTATGTTCTGATCCATACTACAATAGAAATGAACAGTAGGCTGTGAAAGACGGCAGACACAAAAGTGCACATACTGTGTGACTCTGCGGAAAATACCCCGAAAAGGCCACTCAATAGATACCAAAAGCGGCTTAGTGTTCCAAGGGAATGAATGGCTGGGGAGATGGCTCAGTAGAATAAGTGCTTGTCTGGCAAGCACAAGGGCCTGAGTTCAATCCCCGATTCTCCCCCCAACCCCT
>NW_004524587.1:8971449-8998244 GCF_000260255.1 Octodon degus
CGGAACCAGGGGTTGAACTCAGGCCCTTGTGCTTGCCAGGTAAGTGCTTATTCTACTGAGCCATCTCCCTGGCCCTATGCCTAATGTCATCGAATCATATACTCTAGGTAAAATGGTACAATCCATGTCTCATGTATTTTACATAAGAAACAATATCGGTAAAGCCAGGTCACGAATTAGAGGCCCTGCAAGTCCCAACAGCATTCCACGCAGTGCAGCCTGGGGCTCCCTTACAGGCGAGCGAAGCAACGGCTCACACCCCTACCCAAAGGGCAGCTACGGTGGGCAAACCTAGAGTCCAGTCCAAGCCTCCAGCCAGAACATCCATCAGCTTCCAGATCTTTCTTTAGGGCTGGTGCGCCCTCTGGTGGAAATAGGAGAGCAGCCCAGCTCTAATTTCCACCTGTGAAATGGTGCTCCTACTAGCCTGGTCACTTGGGTTACTCACGCTCCTCTTCTCGCCCCTGCACCCTTTCTGCACACTGCCCCGAAACTACCCCTGGACACCGGGTGCTGATGGAGCTGTACAAGCGACACATCCAGAAGCAGGACACAGCTCTCCCTTTACTGACACACTGCCTTTGCCCACTCCACGAGGTGCTATGCACAAGGTGCCGACCCAGCTGGCTCAGATCACCCGCAGCTCCAAGTTGGGGACACAGTGTGGTAAGGATTAGACTTCAGTCACTGAATCGGGGATCCCTGACCGATCAGTGAGCCCTGCGAGGCCTGCCAACGGGAGGTGGCATGGCTGAGTTTAGGATGAGGGAAGGGCGAGGTGCAGCCATGCTGGGCCAAGCTCCTCCTCTCTGTTCACCGAGCCTCTCCTTCAGGGGGCGCCACTAATTCTCGGGGTCCCTCGAGTCCCTTTCTCAGGAGCCACAGAGCCACAGAGTCCCCTCTCCTCCCACACACACACCTCACACCCCTGGGCCCGCTGCTTAATTCTTGGTTCCTAATTCTGCATTCAGATTTCTGTCCAGAACCCACCGTTCACCTTCTGGGGGACGCGGAGGCCTGACCACTCCCAGGTGCCCTCCAGCATCGCTCTTCACCCCTGTGCTCAACAGCAGCTGTATCTATTTACGTGCTCCTGGTCGGCACGTGATTTCACTATGGGCAAGGCTTCGCTCACTTCGTCCCTCACTGCTGGGGGTTGAACCCAGACCCTCAATACATTCCCAGCCCCTTCTATTCTCTTTCGAAACAAGGTCTCATGAAGTTGCCCAGAGTGGCCTTACACTCACAAACCTCCTGCCTCAGCCTGTCCCGCAGCCCGGCTGCAGACACGCACCCCTTCACCAGCTTAATTCGGCTCCTGCTTCATTTAATAGGCTGCAGGGACAAACTGCGGGTCTCTGTTAGGTCAGGGGCCCCTCCCAGCCTGCGTCTCTGCCATCACCTGAGATCCGCGACCCACGGCAAATTACTGCACCAGGAGCTCGGTGCCTGGGGCCGCTGTGGAAGGCGCCTCCTTGGACTTCGCGTGGCCGGGAACCTGCAGGCGTCTGCGCCCGTTCCCCTCGACCCCCGCCCGGGAGGGGGCATCGGCGAGGGCAGAGGAAGGGCGCTGACGCCTCCTCTGCTCTGCGCAGGGCGAGGTCCCCGCCCAGGCTCAGCCACGCCGCCTTGGGCCGGCCGGAGCCGGTCAGGCCAGTGGTTGCCGGGCCGCGCCCAGCTCCCGCGGCGCATCCGCAGCACGTGGGCCGGAATCCGGGCGGATGGACGCGCGGGGCGAAGGCCGAGCGCCGCTTACCGTGGGCAGCTCGTGGGCTGGAGGCAGGAGAGCAGAGAGGCTCGCTGCCTGCTGCGCAGTCCGGGAAGGCTTCCAGGAGGAAGGGCCCGCGCGAGGAGGGTGGGATTTCGGTGGCTCACAGGGGGTGGGAGCCACACTTCCGGAAGATGGCAGCCACTTGCAGGCGGGAGGTTCGGGCCAGAGGCTGCCGAGCAAGCGGAGGCCCCTGGAGGTGCAGACGGTGCTGAGGGCCATTTGATTGGGACAGGGAGCTAGAAGGGTCTGCGAGAACCCTGCCCTGCCCCAAGCAGGGGCGCCCCCTGCTGAGAAGGCCAAGGAAGCCCCTCCAGGGTTTCCCAGGAATTGGTCAAGCGCCCCTGCAGGAGGGGCAGTGAACAAGCTGGCATGCAATGTGTAGGGGAAAAGTTGTCCTTGGTCTGGGTAAGGCCAGAGAATAACAGACCAAAGTAGGGGCATGCTGGGAGTGGGGGAGCTTAGGGGAGAGAGGACAAGGAAAGTCCCTCCCACTGAAGATGCTCACCAACCTGCAGGAAACTGCAGGTGGCTCCAGCACCCTGCTTGGCCAGGCCTCCTGGGCCTCTGCTGGACTCCTCTGCACCCCACCCTCCAGTCTCTTGGCAACATGTTTTCCTCCAAGCTTGAGGCTCCCCTCCTGAAGGGCAGGGTGGGCCTAGATGTTCTCTGGGTTATGGGCTGGGGTGGGAGTGTGCCCTACACCACAGGGAGATACACTGCTGCAGACTGAAGGGGAAGACCCCCACCCCAGGCTCCAGCTGCAACGCACTTTGGTACAGGGATGGGGGTTTCAGGTCATGAGCCTGCTCCTTGTTTCTGGAGCCAGGCGACCCTGGGTGGGGTAGTGAATGCCAGGGGCACAGGCTACCAGGAATTCTCCTGTGACTTTGTGAGGCTTTGCAGGCTATTGCCTTCTTCACCCTCTCATCCTTGGGGTCTGAGCAGATGGTCCTGCTCTGGACAGTGATAAACCTGCAGGCAGGGAGGAAAACATCAGGGCCATTGGGGCAGGAAGGGCCCTGCAGAGCCCTGGGACAGCTCCCACCCTGCACTGACCAGGAACCAGAGGCCCAGATTCACAAAGGATATCCACAGCAGACCTGAGATGCCAGGTTCTGTCCCCAGTGATTGTTGATCTTCTTAGAGTTACTGCCTTGACTTCCCACAGTGAAAAAACTGGAGTCTGGAGGAAACAGGGTGTTCCCCTTTCTGATGGCCTTGTGCCCACAACTGCAGAAGGTGTTCATGACCTGGGCCCTGAGGCCACTTTTGCTATGTGACCAGTGAGTGTTCTGTCCATGTCTGAGCCTGTTTCTCCACAGGTAAACTAAGGACTTGGACTGCATGGCCTGGGGCCCTGCTGGGTCTCCCAGTGCATGGTGTGAAGATACCCATGTCCTGAGCAAGCAGGGCAGACAAGCAAGGTAGGTGGTCTAGGGAAGAAGGGTCCTGCTGTCTCCTCTAGCCCCCCTCAAGGTGTATTCTGGGGACTCTGGGTCTACCTCTACCGTGGCCAGCCTCCACCAGGCCCAGCTCCCAGGAGCTCCAGAGCAGGCCATACTTTCTCAACAGCATCCCTGGGACACTCAGCCCAGCAGAGGTCTTATACCATCTCATTTGCTTTCTGACAGGGATGTTTCCTTTGAAGTCCTCAGGGAAACACTCTGGTGTCTGTGCATGTGGGGGTCACTGCATGTCTAGGGGAGGCTCTGTGCGTACATCTTTGTGCCTGAGGGAGAGATCTGGGAGCTTTCTGCGTTACCCCAGACATGGAGATACTTCTCTCAGCCAGTTTCTTCATCTACATGCAAAGAAAAAGGTGTCTAAAACTAGGACTAGGCAAACTGATGATAGTGTGGCTTTGTTTCTTCCTAGGTTTTATCATACATTCCCTAGGCCTCCCTGTAGTCCTGCCACACAAATGTTCCCTTGCTCTCTGGAGGGAAGAATTTGGTTTGATCAGATGAACTAGATGCTAACGAGGGATTTAAGCACATTTCTCTTGCAAAGGTGAAAGCAGAATCAGTCACCATCTTTGCCATCATCAGGCAGTGTTCAGTTACTGCATGAGATGTGCAGAAATTATCTAACTCACCATGCTTATCTGTGTGCTGCAAGGCAGGAGGCATCTTTATTCTTTTTCTTTACATTCCTCCCTCAAAAAATCATTTGCTCCTGCCCCTTAAAATCCCAGTGAGAACAGGTAGGAATTAGTAAACATGCTTGTATAGCGCTGTGGTCCCAGTGACACTGTCCCACATTCACAGGTGCCCATCAGACCACCCCTTCCTGCAGAGTGCACCAGGAGGAAGGTGTCCAGGAGTGGCATCTGCAGGCAAGTAAGTCACGGAGCTGGGAGCCCAGGTGAGGCCCAGGTGCTGGTGCAGGCAGTCTGTTTAGGCCATGTGCTTCTGCCCGCCCCCATTTCCCCCCCTGCTTAAGATGATGGAGAACCTGAGTGATTGTGCAGGAGTCCTCTGGGAGTGTTTGTAACTCACAAAGAAAAGACACTCAGTCTGATCAGAGTCTGGGGTGAGGGGTAATGACCATGATGACATGCAGTTCCTTCAAAGGGGACATTTCTTGACTCCTCTATTAGCAAAAAGCCAAAAATACCCATCTTGTACTGAGTTAAGCTACAAGCTGTGTCACTGAAGCTGAGCAGCTCCCAAGCTTGGGCCCTGGGGTACATGACAATGGAATAGCAAGCTGGTGGGCATTGGTCTCTATCCTGGCCAGATGTGCTGTTCCATAGCTCTAGAAACTGAGGAAGGAGAGTATATCATGAGTGGGGTCACAAAACAGAGTGGGTTGGTGGAGAAGAGAACACTTCTCGTAGAAAGAGCCACACCTGCTGGACATCTGGACTGATGAACACCTGGTCTGTGTCCAGACGGAGTGGGCTCTGAAGGGCTTCCACCAGCCCCAGTGGGAGCTCTTGCCCACCCCCTACCATAGCATTACTGCACACAGGTCAGTCTGCAGGCCTCCAGAGGAAATGGCTCGTCCTCCCCTTAGGTTTTCACAGGAAAACCTTGGAAGTTGGAGGCCGGGTAGGTGGTAGCAGCCCCCTCCACCCTCTCAGACCCCCAAGAACTGTGGAGTGAGAGAGATGACAGATGTGAACAGGAGGGATTATGGAGACGGGTGGAAAGGGCAGGAGAAAGGTTTGGGATGGGAGGGGAACAAGGATGGCTGGAATAGACAGCATGAGGCCCCTGTGGCGCCTCTCTTGGGACCCCAGGAGGGACACAGCTTCCATTGTCCAGGCTCTTGACAAGTAGGACTTATTTTCTGTCTCAGGGTGTCCCTTGCAGATACCCACAGGCAGCCTTGCTTTCACAGGTGAAGCCATGAGGCACACAGAAGGTACAACTCTTGCATGGTGCTACCCAAGTAGTCACTGGCTGCCCAGAACCTGGGCCTATATATCTACATCAGAATGTTCTCCTCAGGGAAGTGGAAGTGATGACACTTACAGGTCATGTCACACAGTGCTATGACAGACAGATGGGAGAGGTTCTGCTCTCCCCGCTGCAAGGCCCAGACACCACCTCGGGAAACCAGTACTGCACGAAAGCGTCTTGAGGGCTCACCTGGGCCCTGCTGTGTTGAGCAGGTTTGTAGCCTGAAGCACTTGGCCTGGTCTTCCTTAGTGAGATCTTGTTATGCCTCAGGAACAAGGCCAGCAGGATGGTAGCTATGCAGGAAACGGGAGTCCTCCCTCGAATCTGCTCATACCTCCAGGTCTGTCCTCCTGAGTCACATCACCTCCCCTAACCCCCTAACTCTGGCCCCTCTCCACCACCCCCATGTCTCTCCAGATTCTGGGAGTCGGAGAAGGAAGGAAGCAGGTAAGAAGGAACAGGAGAGGACAGAAGAAAACAGGAAAGAAGTCCCCTCTGCTGAGGGTATGTGCTCTGTCCTGACAGCCTGCGTCTGAGGTGGTGCACCAGCTGCATGGTGTCTGTAGAGTGAACATCCACAATATAGTTGTCTATGCAGGTGTCTGAGGACAGAGTGGAAAGTTTTATGTGGATATAAGTGGACCGTGGGTGTGACTGGAAGTGAGCGCTCCTGGACACACCAACCCTGCCGGCTTGCTCTGGGATCCGGGTGTCTGGCTGTCCCCTGCCATACCCAATGGACAGGACAAGTACGTGAGGGCAGCCCATGCATGTGCAGGAGTACACCATGTATGCTGTGTGCGGGGCACCTCGTGAATGGCAGCTTCTGAACTGGTAGAACCTCAAGCCCCTCAGAGGAGCAGCCAAGGGCTTCTTACCTGAGGTCAGAGGAGACTGGGCTCCCCTGGGAAGTGTGCTGGTGCCTTGGTGGGTCTGGGTCAGAGAAGGAAAAGGAGCCTTGGGCCTAGAGGATTAGCAAAATCTCTGAATGTGAAAATAAAAATGCATTTAAGCTACACAGAACCATACAGAGGACCACTCTGACCATGTGGGCTGGGTGCAGCAGCAAGCATTACAAGAGCACTCCCCAGGGATCCCAGGATGCCCAGCCCTCAAGTCCTCACCCCATGGTGTATCTGGGGGCTCCCAGAGTGGTCACATGTGGACTCACAAATCTGCTCCCTCTAGCAGTGGCTGCTCCACTGGGTCTGTGCCCAGCCTGCAGCACCTGGTTTGGCTTGGTCTTTCTTCAGAGTGAGATCTCCCAAAGGGTCCTCAGTCCTAAATAAAATAGGCCACTGATGGCCTATCTTCATGGCCCCGAGACAAACTCACAAGCAGCAGGTGTAGCATTCATTCTTCTGGAAATGTCCACACTGTCCTGAAGGAACCTCTGTGAAGGCTGCCCAGGTCCATCCTCACTCTTGCCAACGAGACTGCCTGGTGCCATGTCATACTCACCAACCTGTGTGCTTTTCCACCACAGCCAACAAAGCCTTGGGCTGACTCATTGAATGCTATACCTAATTACCTCTTCAAGATTCACCACTCCCCCACTGGCAGACTGGCAATGTGTCATAAGCTGCCAACACATGAACATTTGACAAAGGATATACTTCAACCATATCTAAGCCATAGCATTTGGTATTAATTCAAACCAGAGTGTTATAAATTTAAGATATTAATTGCAATCCTCATGGTAACCATTAAAAAGAAAACTTAAATATTATACAGAAAAATAAAGAAGCAACCAAAATGATCAAATAAAAGGTAAGCTGCAGAGGAGGGACTGAAAAAAAATAGCTGTGGTAAACAGAAAACAAACAGCAAATGGCAGAAATAAGTTCTTCTTTATCAGTAATTATTTCAAATGTAAAAAAACAAAAACAAAAAAACCAAAACACTGCAGTCAAAAGGCAAAGATCAGGAGCAGGGGAGATAGCTCAGGAGAATAAGTACCTGCCTGGCAAGCACAAGGGCCTGAGTTCAATCCCCAGTTCCGAAAAAAAAAAAAAAAAAAAAGGCAAAGATTAGAATAGATTTGGGGGGGTACTAGGAATTGAACTCATGACCTTGCACTTGCCAAGCAGGTCCTGGCACCATTGAGCTATATCTCCAGCCAGAATGATTATTTTATTTATTTATTTATTTATTTATTTATTTATTTATTTATTTTATTTTGTGGAACTGGGGATTGAACTCAGGCCCTTGCGCTTGTCAGGGAAGCACTTATTCCACTGAGCCATCTCCCTGGCCCCCAGAATAATTTTTTAAATGATCCCATTATATGCTGACACTACAAAACTCACTTCTCTAGTTTAGATCTAAAACCACAGAGGTTGAAAGTGAAAGGATAGACAAAGACAGTCCGTGCAAACTATAACAAAAAGAGCGCTGTGGTGTCTACACTAATAAGACAAAATAGAATTTAGGCCAAAACTGTTACAAGAGATAAACACCTAATATATCAACAGAAAAGCTAATTTGCCAAGAGGAAATAACAGTCACAAACATATACACACTGACATGGTCTGAATGTTCATGTGTTAAAAACCTAATCATTGGGCTGGTGAGATGGCTCAGTGGTCTAAAGCACCTACTTAGAAAAAGCTTAGCAAAGCACAGGGACCGCAGTTCAATCCCCCAGCACCACATGCCAGCCAGCCCCGCCCCCTGGTGGGCTGAGCTGGCCACACACACACATACATACATACATACATACATACATACATAAATAAAAAACCTAATCATTAATGTGACAATATTAGGAGACAGGGCCTATTGGAGGTGATCTAGGAGACCCTGCCCTTTTTAATAGGATTCTCTTATTTTAAACAAAGACCTTAGATAGCCATGCTGTGTCTTCCATTGTATGAGGACGTAGCAAGAAACTACAATCTCTGAATCAGGAATCAGGCCCTCCCCAGACTCTTGAATATTGCGGCACCTTGATCTTGGACTCCCCCCTCCAGAACAGTGAAAAAAATTCCTGTTTCTAATTTATTTATTTATTTAATGCATTTGGTACAGGGTCTCACTACGCAGCTCACACTCATAGTGACCCTGTTTTCAACTTGCCCAGTGCTGGGATTACAGGCGTGTGCCACCACACCCAGACTCTGTTACTAGCTCAGTGTGTCCTGGGGGCAGGACCAACATGGCATGCAGGACTGGGGAGCCAACCCTAGTCCCTATGCTTGCCAAGCAGGTGCTTAGCCCACTGAGCTATCTCGCCAGCCCCTACCACCCAAAACTTAGGTTTGCTTTTGGTTCGTGAATACAGTCCTCTAACTATGGCTCCAAGGCAGAAAACAACGTAAGAGAGGGGCATAGTGCAGGCAAAACTACTCACACCATGGCAGCCAGAAGAAAAGACTGGGAAAAGGTACACCCTTCCAGGTCATGCCTCCAGTGACCTCTTCTGACCAGCCCCCACTTCCCAGTAACACTCAGCCACTTAACTCACTGGTGGATGAATCCACTATGAGAACAGCATTCCTATGACCCAAACACCTTCATCAATCCCAACCTCTGAGCACGTACAGCTTTAGGGCAAGAGACTCAATCCAACCCATAAGACCAAGTATATGGATTTCTGGCAAAGCTATATTGCTGAATCAAAGAACAACGTAATGGTAAAGGCCTTGGTCCTTAATCTATTACTTATTAAAAGCATGATTTGTATTTTCTTATGAAGCAGTCAGGAATTTAAAAGTGGATTTTGCCCCAAATAGTAACTCTTCTCTTGAGCCAATAGAAGTCCACTAGGTAGCTAAGAGAATAAAGCTTGATCAGGGGCTGGAGAGATGGCTCAGTGGTCTAAAGCACCTACTTGGAACAAGCTTGGCAAAGCACAGGGACCGCGGTTCGATCCCCCAGCACCATATGCCAGCCAGCCCCACCCCCTGGTGGGCTGAGCTGGCCACACACACACACACACACACAATAAATAAATAAATGTTTAAAAAAAAAAAAAAGCTTGATCAACACTATGTAAAATTCCGGGTCATATCCTCCTCCTCAGTTCGGCTTGTAGTGATGTTAGCCATTTAGGAAATCTACCTAAGCACTGGCAAAACGAGGTATGCTAACCCTAAATTTACATATCCTCCCTCGTATCTTTAAGACTGAATATACCAGAAGAGATTTACAAGCACATTTAGCTATGGCCAGAAATCTCCTTATCCTAAACCCACGATTGCCTTGGATTGTAGAAGAGCCTTACGTGACAGATACTCTCCCAGAAACATTCATCTCATGGGAACTAACGTGTCCCTTAAGTCATGAGGATTCCTCTAGAGCTAGTTCAGGACTGAGATAGGGACCAGGCCCCATCCCACCACAGTGAGTGCCCTATAAAATTGTTCTTTTGTGAATAGGACACTGTGACCCACCTCATCAGACCTGTATCCCCATCAGTTTCTATGAAGCCTTATCTCCTATTTATCATTACTAGGAAACTTGCTTTGTCAGAGCAGTGTTCCCCTTTATTTTTACTAAAGCTTTTTCCCCTGTAAACTCAAACTGTTGCTGCAATTTTAATTTACATTACCTTTACAGTGGGGATTCATGACAGCCAGTGACAATAAGAAATATATCTGGAGGCTGGGTGTGGTGGTGTATGTCTATAATCCTAGCCCTTGGGAGGCTGAGGCAGGCAGTCATAGGTTCAAGGCCAGCCTAGGTACACATCTGTAATTCCAGGTTGAAGCAGGAAGATCATAACTTTGTGGCCAATATGGACAATTTAGTGAGACTGCCTCAAAATTAAAAAGCTAGTGGTAGTGTAGCTCAGTGGTAGAGTTCCCAGTTTCAATCCTCAGCACCACAAAATAAATACTAAAAATAAAATGCTCTGTATAAAAAGCTTCTACAACATTTGGAACTTCGCAAGTTGGTCTGAACATATCATCTTTTGTTACTCATAAGCCCCTTTCATACCTGTTTCCTAATGAGGTAATTAATGGTATGTTTCCACATAGCATGATTTGGGACATGGCTGCCAGAAGAACCAGCCTCATCCTGGCTTTTAGGAAGAAGAGGTTTATTGGTAGCCAATGATTTAATCCAGCATTGGTACATAATGGGATCTCTGGAAATAACAGAAACTGATTTCAGAGAGGGTCTGTGGGGACAGTGAATACAGTGATGCACAAGTACACAGGGCAGTGCACAATTCCATAGAGGCATCTGAGACCTCTGGACCATGCCCTAAGAAACTCATCTGCTCATATGTACCCTTTATGATGTAAATCTAACTGGTAAGAGCGTTTCCCTCCATCTTGTCTATTACAACAAATTATAGAACTGAGTCATGAAACCCTAAATTTCTAGCCAAGTCAGAAGTATGGGTAACCTGCAGATCCACTACTGTGACCTTTTGTCATTGAGCACTTAAACTGTGGGGTTTGCATTTATTCTTAGTTAGAATTCCAATTCTAATAAGTATCCACAAAAGAATTGATTGTTGGAAATACATATTGGGGATCAGAAGTGTTAAGTTTTCCTTTATACCTCTTAAAAGCTGACGATGCAGAAAAATTTGCAATGAACCACTTTCATCTCTATAAGGAGTTCACATAGATTTTTGTAAGTTATTTCAGAAAATCATTACTTAGAAAATGGACTTTTTCTCCTTCACTGTTCATGGCTTCTGGACTATAAATCTTAACCTCAACTGAGGGAGGAGAGGAAGGATAGAGACAGGCATTTCAGTCTTTTTACACTCAATTTCTAACTTTTTGAACACTAATCCTACTCCAGCCTACACCTTGCAGCTGCTGAGCAGAGAGGCTTCCCTTTTTACAGAACACATATTCTTCAGTTCTTCACCTTCATCAATTACTACCATTCAAAACAACTTCACTCATTTATTGTTTTGAAGGAGCAGAAGAGTCTCATTTGAAGAGTATTTTGAGACTTCCTAAAACCAGAGACCTTGACAAGCACTGAAGAGTAGGAATCCAAGGTAAGTACATTTTTTTAGGACTTCGAGAATTATGTTTGCAGGAGTCCCTTACTACAAAATAGGAATGTACTTATATCTGCATATATTACATAAAGGGCATCTACAATAAACATTTTAAAAGCAAGCCATATGCACAGGTAACACACACACACACACACACACACACACACACACGAAAAAGTCATACTAATTTTTACTCCTTGGAGTACCAATGAGATGAACACCTTTTAGTTTAATAATCATTTTTATACTTTTAAAAGCTACCTGGAGGCCTGGGTTTTAGCTCAGCAGCACACTTTCTTGGCAAGTGTGACAAACTGAGTTTGATTCCTAGAACCACCCCTTAAAAAAAGCTTATTACTTGCTGGTTCTTATTAAATTACTTTTAACTCTAAAATCTTTGTGTATATTCAATACTATCCTCTTCTTTGTATTTTTTAGGGAATGGCCTACAGTGTGTTCAGGGTCTCACTAGATCAGACTTGTGATCCACCTGTTTACAGCCTCCCAAGAACTGGGATTACAGACACATGCCACTATGCCCAGTCTCAACTGCCATCTCAGTGTGCCCTGGGGGCGGAGCTGGCATGGCATACCTGGGGATAAAAACCCCAGCCCCTGTGCCTGCTTGCAGGCACTTTAATCCGTTGAACTACTTGGCCGGCCCTCTAAATACTATATGTCACAAATTTTATAATGAAATTTTCAATTTTTATGCTTTACCTTTTTAGCTTTATTTGGGAGTACTTAAAAACATAATTTTGAATGATCAAGTCATTGATTTTGTTTCTAGCATTCATCTGCTATTTTAAAAAGTTTTGTATTTCCTCTTTACAAAATACATGTTTGTACCAAAAATTAAACAGAAATAAATTAGTTTAGGTACAGCAGACACCTTTACAATATGGGTTTTCCTATATAAGAACATTCTTTTCCTGTTTATTAAAGCTTCCTCCAGTGGCCCTTGGTGGAGAACTACAATTTTCATCACATAGGTTCCATAAAACAATTATTTGTTCCTAGAATATCTACTGCTCTTGATGCTGCTGAGGAGAGATTTTTCCCCCCAATACTTTCTAGTTGGTTGGTGGTACAAAATGTTATTTTTTAACTGGTGATATTCATTAAAAATTGAATAAAATGGGAAAAGATGTGTTTCCATGTGAAGACTTTGCCACATTCACTTCCCTCCCAGAGAATTCCTCCAAGGTAAATCTGATGATTCATGATCCATTTCAGCATTAATTTTCAGAGCTCCTACATCCCTCTCATTACTAAGATTTTCCTTCATTATGGATACTCTGATGCTGACCAAGTTGGAAGGTAAACCTGAAAGCTTTCCCACAGATATTACACACATGAGGTTTTTTCCAAGTGTGGACAGTCTGGTGTATAATACAGTCAGAACTAAAGCTGAAGCCTTTGCCACACTCTACACATCGGAAAGGTTTCTCCCCAGTGTGGCTTCTCTGATGCCGAATTAAATGGGCATTAACATGGAAGGCTTTTCCACACTACTTACACTGAAAGGGTTTTTCTCCAGTAAGAATTCTCTGGTGTACAATATAGTCAGAGCTACAGCTGAATGCCTTTTCACATTCCATACATTTGAAAGGTTTCTCTCCAGTATGTATTCGCTGATGTCTAGTTAACATGGCATTGATACTGAAAGCTTTGCCACATTCTTTGCACTGATAAGGCTTTTCTCCAGTATGGATTCGGTGATGATCAAGTAGGTTTCTTTTAGAAGTAAAGCATTTCCCACATTCATTACATTCAAATGGTTTCTCTCCAGTGTGAACTCTCTGATGTTGCATTAGTTTTGCATTGACATCGAAAGCCTTTCCACACTCATCACACTTGTAGGGCTTCTCCCCAGTATGGATCCTCAGATGCTGCCGAAGCTGAGAGTTACACCTGAAAGCCTTCCCACACTCATTACACCCATATGGTTTCTCACCAGTGTGGATTCTCTGGTGCTGGATTAATTTCCCTTTGACACTGAAGGCTTTTCCACATTCATTGCATCCATAGGGCTTCTCACCTGTGTGAATTCTTTGATGCTGAATGAGTTTTGCATTATTATTGAAGGCTTTTCTACACTCTTTACACTGATAGGGCTTCTCTCCAGTATGGATAATCTGATGCTGCCTAAGCTGAGAGCTGCACCTAAAGCCTTTCCCACACTCACTGCATACATAAGGTTTTTCTCCAGTGTGGATTCTCTGATGCTGTATTAATTTTGCATTAACATTGAAAGCTTTCCCACAGTCACTGCACTCATAAGGTTTCTCTCCAGTGTGAACTCTCTGGTGCGTAATATATGCAGAACTACAGCTAAACCCCATTCCACACTCCTGGCACTGATAGGGCTTCTCTCCTGTGTGGATCCTCTGATGCCTACTAAGACTTCCATTAACACTAAAGGCCTTCCCACAAACTTTACACTGATAGGGCTTCTCCCCACTGTGGATTGTCTGATGTGTGAGATAATGGGAACTGTAACTGAAGCACTTCCCACATTCCACACATTTGAAGGGTTTTTCCCCACTATGAAACCTCTGATGCCAAATTAATTCTGTGATAACGTTGAAGGCTTTGCCACACTCCACACACTGATAAGGCTTCTCCCCAGTGTAGTTTTCTAGATACTGATTAGGTTGAGGGTCAAATCTAAAGATTTCTACTAAATCCTCACATTTCACAGGTCTTTCCACAGTATTAATTATTTCATGCTTAATCAGTTCTGTGTCAAAGCTAAAGGTTTTCATCAGTCCTATACAATCAGGGTACTGCTGTTCAGTGGAGATACTATGATGCTGAAACAAGTTTGGACTGTGACTAATGGAATACTCCTCCATGGAACTTATTTCATCTTTTACTGCTCCCTTCATGTTGCTGCTGTTTTCCTTCTTCATCCTTCCTGCTGAGTAGACTTTCTGTAGTTGCTCTGGTATATAGGTTTCTGAAAAGTTTATTTCCAGGGGAAAAGCCCTTGGAAGTTCAAATGATGTGCTATCCTTTTCTTCACACACTTCCTTTGTCAAATTACTGTTTGTCTGCATATTAGTACCTACTTTAAAAACAGAAAACACAACATGTCACATAAGAAACATGTTAGAAAAAAAGATCTGTATTCTGAAGTACCACACAATCAGAGTTCTTTAATATCACCAGACTAAACCAGAGAACCTAAGATTCACTCATACAATGTATGTAACTTGTGTAATACACAGCTGGTAAGACAAAATAAATCTGTATGTGCCAACAAAAAGTTGTCTACAGCAAAATGTTTAGTGAAAAAGTAAATAAGAGAAACACAGAAAAGATACCATGAGATATATACATATATTTTTGCATATGCCTAGAAAACTTCTAATCTAAAAGATTACAAAAGCAAACTGGTACATGAAGTTAGGTAGGCTTTTTCCTCTCACTAGACACTTTTTGTATTGTTTTGAGCACTTAGAATTATTATGTTTCAAATTAATGATTTAAAAGGATAACAAGTCATGCTATGCCTAAGGCAGGGCCACAACCAATAACATGGTGGTTAAAAGACAGCAGTAAATAAAATTCTAGGCCTTGCCCACCAGATCAACATTTTAGCTATCATACCAGGTTCTTCTACTTTCATCCCCGTGGTATTGAGTACTTTATTAGTAAAAGTGGAAAATGTTTAAGAAAGAAGAGGTACAGGACCCAATACAATGTGAAGAGAAGAGGCAGGATGGAGGAAGAAAGAGAAGAGGGAAAAGGAGAAAGGACAGAGGAAGAGGAGGAGAAAGAAGAAAAAGTTTCAGAGAAAGAAGAAAGTCTAGGGGCTGGAGAGATGGCTCAGTGGTCTAAGGCACCTACTTGGAACAAGCTTGATAAAGCACAGGGACCGCGGTTCGATCCCCCAGCACCACATACCAGCCAGCTGCGCCCCCTGGTGGGCTGAGCTGCCCCCCCCACACACCCCAAAAAAAATATAAAAAAAAAAAAAAAAAAAAAAAAATCTTATAAAAAAAGAAGAAAGTCTACATCTTCTACCTTTTCTCACAGTAAGGATGGTAGAGGAGGCAGATAAAAGAAGAAAAAAAGAAGACAGTTGTTGCAGAAAATCTACATTTTCCACCTTTTCTTATAGTGAGGATGGCAAATGTTCCAGCAAATGAGATGTAAATGGAAGTCACCACATATGGGTTAGAAAAAAGTTTTTGAAAAGGTCAGGGAGGGGCAGATGGCTCAATAGAATAAGCGCTTCCCTGGCAAGTGCAAGATCCTGAGTTCAATCCCTGGTACCACAAATAAATAAACAAAAATTTAAAAAAAAAAAAAAGAAAAGAAAAGAAGGTCAACTATGCTATCCTGGGCCTCACGCTCTGTACTTCCCTTCTTGACTGAACTCCAGCCTGTTTGGCTCCTCACCCCTATTAACCTATATACATGGATGGCACTAATGTTTTTATTCTCAGCTAAAATCAAGATGGCTTGCACAGAGACTTTAAAGATTTCAGGACCATCTGCTGCAATTGGATTGGAAGTGTAGTTCAGTGACAGACCATCAGCCTAGCACATGGGTTCAATTTCTAACCCTGGGTTCAAGTTCTAGCATAAAAAAACCAAAAAACCAGAAGGAGGTCTAAACATCATAGATTAAGGACCTTACAAGATTAGAAACAGAATTCTACATTAGAAATGTAGGGGCCAAGGAGATAGCCCAGTATAGTAAACGCTTGCCTGGCAAGTGCAAGGGCCTGAGTTCAATCCCCAGTTCCACCAAAAAAAAAAAAAAAAAAAAAATGGCTCTGTCCAAGACTTAGTTACTGATAATCTATTTATTTCTAAGACACTCTCAAGTGACTCATATTAATATCAACATTTGCAAAGCAAGGAATTAGGGCACTTCCTTTTTACTTCTGCTATGTACTACTCTGTCCTCATCTCACAAAATAAACATAATAGAGCACCTACTCCACTAAGCACTTGATACATGTAACCTCATTATAAGACTAGCAGTATTGCCTTTTTATTATTATTACATTTTCAGAGAAAAGATCACAAAAACTTAAGAGATCTCAAATAACTGACCTGCTCAGTGATACAACTAGCAAGCAGTCTAGTTGGGATAGGACATATAAAGACTAGACTTTCAACTACTCCCACCTATAAAAAATTAGTTTTATATCCTCCACATTAAGTGACACATGCTTAGAAAATGGCAAGCATTAAATTCATTAATTTTTGTCTGAGAAAGGCAGGATTCAAAATTGGGACTATCACATACCTATAATATTTATTTTATTTATTTATTCATTTATTTATTTATTTAGTGGAACCAGGGATTGAACTCAGGCCCTTGCGCTTGCCAGGGAAGCACTTATTCCACTGAGCCATCTCCCCAGCCCCAACCTATAATATTTAAATGATAGAACTAAACAAAAAAGGGGATACAGATGAATGACCATTTTGTATCTGTGTATTCAAAATGGTTAGGATATATAGCTACATTCTCTTCATGAATACAGGGATTTGTTCTAATAGTGTTTGTAAATAGGGTATCATATTTGCATCTTGTACAACAAATAACCACTAGGAAGACAGTATGCAATGTATTAATTGTTGGAACGGTCCTACCAATTTGATGTGAAACTGTCTCATTGCTATTTCTCAATAAAATTATGGAAAAAAAAATTGGGACTAAAAAGTTAGAATAAGACACTTGAAACAAAAACCTGGAGGGGTTAGATAAATGTGTGTGAAAACAGACACAATAGATCTATCTCTATAAATCATAAAGACTTTTTACCCAATGTCCTGGGTGTAATCCCCAGCATTAAAAAAAAACCAAACCCTACAAATTAACTTTTGCTCTGTATGGCTAGCTAATAAATATGGCATGTTTATACAGTATGTTGCTGGCCATTATGTACCTTCCTTACCCTGAGGGCCTATTCCACTTCCAGTGGCCAATGGCAATGGGTGCTCCAGCTCACCTCCTCGCTCCAGTTGTGAGATCATAGCAGGTTTGAGAAATGGAAATCCTGGTTTGGGAAAAGGAAAGGGGAGAGACATGAATAATCTCCCATAGATGAGTTCCTAAACTTCTCAAATTGCCTCAGCAATGGGGAGGGAGACCAAAAGCTTGGAAGAACTTTGGAAGGAATGAGGGATAGAGGGCTCAGGAAAGTCACAGAACACAGACAGATCCAGGAGATCTCACGCAGAGCAAGCTGGGAGAGTCAGCCCAAAGTGGACACTAAAATATTCAGAATGCCTAAGATCCTTAAAAAGAATCAACATAAAACAAGGTGGAGCCCTGAAGATGCCAACATGGAATAGGAAGCTACTATTTTTTAGATAGTGTTCAAAACACAGCTTCCACAAGGTAGATTAGAAGCATATACTAGTGTCCTGTTATACTGGCCCAACACATTTGTCAAGATCAGAAACAACCCTGGGTTTCCTTCTCAGTGAAGCATTATCAAATGCCCCACCTGCATCCTGTCAGGGAGAATGGTGCCAGGAAAACCCCAACAGAAGCATATAAATCCCAGGGAGAGAGAGACCTTACCCAGCGAGGCCACATTCCCATAATTCTCCAGCATCACATCCCTGTACAAGGCTCTCTGTGCAGGCGACAGTGCATCCCATTCTGTCTGGCTGAAGTACACAGCCACATCTTCAAAGGTCACCAACTTCTGAAACAACAGGTTCCTGCTGCCCTAGGGCCAATTCCATGGGTCAGGCCCTAAGTGAGGGGCAGAGGGCAGTATAAGGGCTCAGAGAGGGAGCTTGTACAGATCACATGACTAATAGCAAGGGAGAGGTTAAGAAAAAGCATGAGGAAAGTAAACTATGGAATATGTAACTCCACGCAGAGCAGAGAAATCTTGTATTATTTTTTACACTTACAAAAGATGACTTAAGTTAGACTCAAAGAAAAAGCAAATTCTCCTTAAGCAACTCTGCTGTTAGGTAGCTCTCTTACTAGAAGGCTCAGGACCAATTCACCAGGCATCTCACTGCATTCCTACAAGGTCTAGACTTTCTTGGGCCTAGCCTCAGTCCTGACTCCCCACATCTTGCCCTCACTCTCACACTCGAAGCCACCCCAAAGAATAGTCCTGGCTTCTACATCATCTGCCCCCTAATTCTGATCACAGACTTTCACTCAGGGCTCAGAAGTCTTTGCTCCAGCATAGCCAGCCAAGGAAAATCAGAGCTGCCCAGGCCAGGGTCTCCCTGAACACCCAGCATTTTTGGCCCTTCCTCCACACATTCTCCTGTCTTTAATCTTTCTCTAAGAAGGTCTGAGAAAGAAGAGACACCAGCTGTACTGCTGGCCACCTGCTTGGCCACACTTCTGGATTCTCCCTTTTTTGGCACTGGGCTATGTGGTCAGCACAAGCTCTGCTGCTCAGGGCTGATACTGCATGTCACCCTCAGGCGCAAATGCTCCTTCTGCCCATTTCAGGTTTCTGTAGCCTTATGGACTCACTGAGAGATTTGTCTCTTCTCTCTCTGTCCAGATTTAGCTTCTTGACAATAATTTTAGTTCAACCTCTAGGTGTTTCTATGAGTCCTGTTTTTCTTTGTACTAGAAATTGAACTCAGGACCTCATGCTTGCCAGGCAGGTGCGGCAACAATGAGCTAAATCCCTGGCCTTATGAGTCCTTTTTGTGTAACCTCAGACAAGTCATGTAACTTTTCAGCACAAAATCTATGGCCTCCCCTGAGTGCCACCTTGACTCTGTCCCTAGCAAGTGGGCATCTCCTCCTAAATTCATTCCTCAGCCTGTGTCTATACCACCCACACAGGAAACCTCAGACAGAAAATTGGAGAGGTTGGGGGGGGGGATTATTGATACTTCTGCTTCTCTACTACCGAAATCTTTGCCTCTGTGTCCTGTAGATTTTACATCTCAAGCATTATTTGAATTAGATTGCTCCTCTTCACCAACTTTCCTTGATGAAGCCCACATCACCTGAATCAGTTTGGGGTTTTTTTGTGGTACTGGGGATCAAACTCAGGACCTTGTGCTTGCCAGACAGGTGCTTATGCCACTGAACTATATCCCTGGCCCCAGTAGATTCTTTCCTGAATGGTCCCCTTGCTTTTGAATCTCCCTTGAAAATTATTTTATACACAACAGTCACAAATTTGATCACTGGTTCACAGCTATGATATAATGGGCAGTTACAATCACTTGATAACGCCAAGACCTTAGGCACATTATTCCCCTTTGTCTTCATTTCTTGGCAGAATAAGCACACAGCAGGCAACTATCACAGGAATGGGAGGCCAGAACTAAACAGCCTGTACAATGGGCATGGTATGCAGGCTGTAGGCCAGCACAGCTCAAACCATGTCACTAAGATTATTGTTCCCAACCTTGAATCCATGGAGGTCCATGGATAAGCCTTAAGGGCCCATTAAGACCCTCAAAGTATATGGAAATTTTGGTTTGCCAATTCTTGAGAAAGCCGAAAGTTTTTACCAGAGATACATATATGTGCTGCTGAAGCAAACACTACCAGAGATTTGAAGTCTTGGCTACTACATCCCAAGCCTTATAGCTTTATAAGGATACGACAGGTCACTGCCCCACAGGACTGCCTGCTTTTCTCCTCTCCTAATCTGCTTCCATCATCTTCTCCCTCCTCCTTAAAGGCACCGCCATTCTTTCCACCAGATCTGCTCCTCCTCTTTCATAACCTCTATGATTCTCCTTCACTCTCACCTATGCACAGAGCACGCCCTCTCAGAGCTTCCACAGCCCTATCCACCCGGAGCTTTCTGCCAAGGGCTCTCCTGTATAGGAGCAGAGTTCCTGGTGTGCAGAAAATGATGCACCACCTTCTGGGCTCTCTCCTGCAGCCTCAGCCACACTCCCAGCACCATTCCCACCAGTTCCAGGCTTCCATCCCAAGGCTTATCAACTCCCTTCAGTTTTCCTCAACTTAAGAACCCAGAGCTCACCTGTGGCCAGGATGGGAGAAGCATGGCTGCCATCACCTTGTGTCCCTCTCAGAGACGGGCCAGAGCTAGGGAGAGACAGACAGAAAAGGTGAGGCAAGCCATACCTACTGGAGTAATACAGATCCCCAGAAGATATGAGGTACAGGCAGCCAGCATCCAGTCAGGAGTATACATAGGAGCTGCCCAGGAAAAAGGGAGCAATCCACTCACTAGCTCAGGGCCCAGAGCTCCTCCAGGCTAGGCTGCTGCTGCTCACTACCAAGAACCCCTAGCCATGGGTTTTGAGACAGGTCTGGCTGAGGTGCTCAGGATGGCTTTGCATTTGTGAGCCTCTTGGCTTGCCCACCCTCCTAACACACCAAGGTACCTGAGATTACAGTTGTGCTGGCTTTATATATTCTGAAACACACACACCCCCCAACTAGGATGGGGTGAAGGGGAAGTCCTAAAATACAATAAATGGAATACAAACTACCAATAAGCCTCACTACAACTAAATAACAAACCCACAGTGAAATACTGAGAATGTCATGAACCAAGAACTTTGGAAAACAGTATTTTAACTAAATACTATAAGGCTAATGATAAAATGACTTGTATAAATACTGTGCTCTAGGTAATAAATTTGTCTTCATGTGACAAATTGGTAATATGAATTACCAATATTATAATTATTTTATGTGATTCTATAACTGAGCAAATTCCTAACTATATTGTGGAAGTTGCTGACATTAAAATAGTAATTTCAATTCTACCGCTGGGCATGGTGGGCCATACCTGTAATCCCAGAACTCAAAAGTCTAAGGCAGAAGGATGATCCTTAGTTCAAGGTCAGCCTGGACTACTCTGTGAGACCATGTCTCAAAAAGCAAAAGAAAAAAAAAAAAAAATCTAAGGATATATTTTATTTTGAGCAACACAATGACCATGCCCTGGGAACATAAACTTAGGCTAACAATATGTGATCCCAAAGGACATGCACTTGAGGGGACAGAGTTCACTGAAGGCTATGATTCCTACTGTTATCTGTGAAGAGATTACAAAGCCTTTTATGGTCCCAAAAGAAAGTAGACAGGGTCACCAAGTAAGCAAACTACAAACAAGCAAGGAAACCTACCATAAGACTCTGTACAGCCTGACTGCCAGCCTTATGATTTAATAGAGGCCAGATGTCTAGCAAGCCTAACATACTTTTTAAGATCTTATCCAGTAGTCATACAAGAAAATGCTAAGCCAGGGGCTGGAGAGATAGCTCAGAGGTCTAAGTGGCTGCCTGGAAAGTGCATGGACTGGGATCGAACCCTGGTACCACATGATGTGCCAGTCCCGCACCCAGCTGGCCACTGAGACAGAGCGTTGTGGCGCACCCCTGTAATCCCAGCGCTGGGGAGGCTGAGACAGGAGGATCACTACGAGTCCGACCTGCATAGCGAGACACTGTACCAAACAAATAAATAATTTTTTTTAAAGTGTTAAGCCAGGCACAGAAACCAATAACAAATAGCCATAAAAGGGCCAAAATAACCCAATAAAATTTAGGCTTCTACGTTTACAATAAAGTCTCTCCACAAGGTCCCACAACTTAAATCAATAAGTTTTTTTAAAAAAAATTTTAGCTCAAACTGGGGAGAAACTTCAATTCACGAAGTCATCTCCAGGTCACTGTTACCCTTTGTGGGAGAGAAGCAGGGCCAACTGCCTTTGGGTCCCGTCATCACTCTAGTAGAGTGTGCCCTTCAAAAGACTTATTCTGCTTCTACATGGCTGGAGAAGGCTCTGCTTTTTTGGCATTCCTTATCGCCCAATTCATGACCCTAAGTCAGGTGCGCGCGGGGCGGGGCGGGCATGTTAAATTCAAACTTGAAAGGTAAGCCCCACGACCTCGACACGCTAAAAGAATTGGCATCAGCTCGGACCACTTGGTCCCCGCGAGCATTCCACCTGTTGGCGGCACCGACACATCTTTCCCAAAAGATCAAATGCCAGCTGCCTGGGGCACGAGGCTACGTAAGAGACCTGGCCTTCCACGGGTTGCTTCACATCCGACCACCAGGTTCAAAGTGGGAGTGGACGAAGGGCAGAAGAGGGACCCCAGGCCGCAGCCCTGCTCCCTCCTCCCAGCTCAGCCTCTGAGATAAAGCTGCGTGTGAGAAAAACAGCTCTACAGTCAAGGTGGAAGAGCGCCCTGCAGAGCTTTGGCACCAGCATACCACACTCACCTCTACAGCGGGCTGCTCCGCGGCGCTACCGGAAATGCGTCACCAGGCGCGCCCGGGCGTCTCTAGGAACCGCATCACTCCTTCTCGGTGGTGCCTTGGCCCCGCCTCTTGAGGCTGGAGTCCTGGCTGCCCAGCCCTTGCTCTGGTCCACTTCGCCCATCTCGGACGAGTAGACTAGTGGGCGCGTTTACCCTCTGAGAGTCGAGGAAAAGAGGCGAGAAGCAGGGTCCACGCCGGCCTTGGTGGCTTCAGCTTATATTTCCAGCACCCGGGAAGGCTGAGGCAGGAGGATAGCAAGTTCGGGCCCAGTTTGAGATAAATTACAGACTTAGCAAAGGTCTCAGTTTTAAAAAGGTCTGGGAGTGTAGCTCAGTGCAAAAGACCCTAATCCCTAATCCCTAAAAATGCCTCCAGTCCTCCATCGCCACAATTGCTTTTATTAGTGAGTGTTGGTTTTTACTTCTTCCCAGGCTCAGAAAGCTGATATTTAGGAGCAGGGATTTCTCTGAAGACATAAAAAGACAGAAAATTGATACCTTTGGGGGGAATTAGAGGTGGGGATCCAGTGCGGGCGTTGGGGGGTGCCCAGTGTAAGAAGTGGTGACAGGAACCTGTGTCTCGGTAAAACCGCAGATGCAACCGGGTGGACTGGACCAGCGCACCACAGTCAGACCCAGCATGCCTTTTTTGAGGAAATATTTCATCATATCTATTTTATTCTTGCCATGAAACTTGTAAATAATGGCTGAGAAAATCGTCAATAGTGACTTACATTTTTAAACTAATTATGCCTAAATGTAATAAAGGACAAATAAAGGGAATATAATATGTAATAAAATAACACCATTCAATATGCAAATACTTTGTCATACTACAGTAGACCTAATGACATGGATGGATTTTTGTCATCATATATAGTACTGACCTCAGTGCTACAGCCACTAAGCTATGTCTTCTTTTGGGGCTTCAAAAATCTTAAAAATCTAATCCAAAATAGTGAATACTTTTTAGTAAGAGTCTTAGGGACACACAAGACAATGTTCTCCTGATTTTAAAATTAGTTGTATTACTGGAGTGTCAGTATATGTTAAAACTGCAAAAATGTGTTGTGTTTATCCAGGAAACAATTAGGTTCTGGATTCAAGTAAGTTATAAATAGGACTTTTCTCTGCACGAATATCCACCAAGACATCTGAAAACTTTCTCAGTAAGCAAGACTGCAGGATTTGTGGCACGTCTGGCTCTCATAGATATGTTAGTAGAAACTCTACCAACCGTCACCAAATGTAACAAAAATAACCCTACTAAAAATAAGCCCCGGAGAAGGGACAACTAAAAGCCAGCGGATTTGACAACCCTTAAATTCCGCTCCCAGCCGCTGATGGTGTAGGCCTTTCTTCCTGACACCTGGTTCCTCTAGAGCTGTCCTAACGGAAGGTGATAGTTGGCCTCCACCCTCCTCCCCAACCTCTCATCTCTCTCCTTCCCTCTGCTCTCAGCTTCTGCCCTATTTGTCAAACATGCAGTTCTCTAACCGCTGGGTCTGTTCTTACCCTACCTCTTGACTGCTACCAGAAGTGTCAGTTCAAATGCCATGTCCCATGGAAACCAAGCCTTCTCTGAGCACTCAGAATAAAGCCAGACCCCATCATCTGCCATTGCAACACCTTGTGCTACTTGGTACTTGGCCTGAGTGTTCACCGATTTAGTGGTAATAGTTTATTTAAATCTGTATCTTCTCTGGTAGCTTGAAGGAGCAGGCACTGTATTTTGTGTTCAGCACCATTACCAGCTAGAGAAACACTGGTACAAGAAAGGGTACAATAAACATTTGTTATTGACATGATCCAGAGGCTCCAGCCTCAACTCCCTGGTGGAATCCTGTTTTATTTCTGTGCTACTGAAGGTAGGCTGTGTCTCATACTCGAGATCATGACACTAAACGTTGCCAGAAGCCATTCTCTGCCTTACTCTGATGCTGATTTTCGCTGTTTCTGAAACAAGTTAAATACACGCTTTCCTCCATTCAGACAGGGAATGGACCCCGCATTTGGACAGAATGTTACCTGGGGATTACTTTGATTTTAGCAATAATGCTGCTTTTCTCTTCTTCCCAGGTTCAGGATGCAGATTCCTAGGTAGGAGCAAGGGCTTGTCTAAAGAAATAAGAAGGAATTAGGAAATCGCAGCATCACGTAAATACTGGCTCCAAACAGTTGGATCATAAACCAGTTGCCTGAGTTTATGGATGTAAAACTAAAGCCCCTAGATAACTACAAAGGCCCTATTCCTCAGAGTGCTAGGACAAATATAAACTAAGTCACAAACTTCTGCAATAGGTCTGGAGAGACATAGATCATTTGCTCTCTGTGTCTATTCTTCCTTTTTTATATCATGGAAAAATCTCTATCAAGGCATGTGGCCTTCTAGGAAAAAAATAACATACTCCCCAGTACCTTTAAAGAAAAGTGTGGCTTTCTGAGTAATCTATCAAACAAACTGAAGAAAGGTGACTGTTCTTGAAGACAAGGGGCATGGCCTCCTGGCCACATACCTGCCCTGGCTGGTGAAGTGTTGTCAAGGGTGAATGTCTTAAATTCTGCAAACGTGGATACAGCCCTGGAGATGACACAGCGGAAGGAGCTCAGCGTCAGCCCTATACTGCCTGGCTTCAGATTATATATGACAGAGAAATAAACTTTCATCATAATTAAAACACATTACTTTTTGTTCTTAATATTAATTCCCAATGCCACATTCGGACTAATAATCCTAGAAACGAGGAATGATGGAGAAGCATATAACCTAGTAGTTAAACATCTAAGTTGGCTTTCATACTCGAGTGTTGTGAAAGTGCCCCTTGTCATGAGGCCTGCAGCCATCTGTGTTAAATTTTTCCTGCTCAGTACTAAGTCTTTTTCTTCTGTACTTTCTGTCATCACAATCCCAAGATCTCCTGGAAAATTTTCATCCCTGATCAATCATAGAAAAGTGCCAATCTTCTCACATTAAAAGCTCTTTTGGGGTGTTTCTGGTGTTATTATAACAGAGTAAGGATAATTTTGCATGCTTCTCTGGAAAATTGTAGCAAAACAGTTCAGCTCTGGTTAGAGTTTTGTTCCAGGAGTTCAAAGATGATTCAATATCATGATTTTTAAAAAATTATTGATATTATGAATTACAATAACAGATCAATCTATTTTGTGGATAAGTACTAGGAAAGGCAATATCTTTTTTTGGCGGGAGAAGGCAACATCTTATTCACAACATGAGCAAATCAGAGTAAGCTTAACAATCAATATTTAAGACATATATGAAGAAAGATTTAAATATTCAAGAATTAGATGAATAAAAGCTTGCATAAATGGAAAGGCATAAGTAATTTCTCAATTGAAAGGATATTATTGGGCAGGGGAGATAATTCAGTGGTCTAAGCACTTGCCTGGAAAGTGCAAGGACCTGTGTTCTGTCCCCTGTACCACATGCCATGCCGGCGCCGCCCCAGGCACACTGTGCAGGACACTGAAACAGAGTGTAGTGGTGCACACCTGTAATCCCAGTGCTGGGGAGGCTGACACAGGAGGATCACTATGAGTCTGAGCTGCACAGCAAGACCCTGTACCAAATACATTAAAGGGAGTTGGGCTGATGTGTTGGCCAAGATGAGTGTGAATGGTGGAGCTGTGCAAGTCCTGACATCTGAGGGAGCTGAACAGTAATAATAGGAAGGCGTGCGGGAGCAAGGAGAAGAAATCAGTGCTTCCCTCACATGCATACACACACCCAGACACCTAGAGTCATTAAAAATTAATTAGAAAGAATTGACCTCATGTGCAAAGAGATAATAAGCTGTGTGTGGTCTTTGCCCAAACTTTGGAGTAGTAGTGGAAATGTCTCCTAGGAATTTATACTAATAATAGTCTATATCATTTAGCACGAAATTTCAATACTATGTATATTTATACCAATAACTCATAATCCAAAAATAAAATAAAACCACTCCTGCCAGACTTATAAAACAGAGAAGTCCCCCATCTATCACAGAGATTACATTCCAGATGCCCCCGCGATAAGTGAAAATCAGCAAAGTAGTCACATTACGTTTATTTTAGTGTTTATATATATTAAGGCTTTATAAACCCTTCCTATACTCTTGTAACCCTTTCCCATACTTTAAAAAAACACTTATAATGTTCTTAACCATTTTCATAAACCTATGTAATTTAAACAACATACATATACTGTGCGATACTGCAAAATCCCACAATACAGCAAAAAAAAATCACGATCAATAACTTAGATTAATATTTTTTGAAAACCTGAGAAACTGCAAGTCCACAAAAGTCAAACCACAAAATAGCAAGGGACTACTATAGTCACTACAGAATTAGGGAAAGAGGCCACCTAAAAAGTAATTACATCTAATATGTTCAAAAGTTTAACAGAGGCATGGAAGATATT
>NW_004524587.1:9002079-9008834 GCF_000260255.1 Octodon degus
GAAACTATCTGTGTCTCTGCAATATGCATTTTTATGTGTAAATATCTTTATTTTCGATTACTCGTTCCATTCATACAACACACATGTGAAGCATGAATTGATATCTATTGAAATGAAATTTGCATTGCATTTATGTCTAGGGCCCGAGTCCACAAAGGTCGCTTCCACTCTCAAGTGAGTGATTCTCCAAGGTGCAGGCCTGAAGGCCAATGGGTCCTTACATTTCTCATAGTGATAGAAGAGCTCTGTGTTCCTGGGGCTCCAATGGAAATGTATAATCCCCCCCCCCTTTTTTAAGAGCCATACAAGTACAGAGGACTAGAGGGGACAAGTGACTGTGGTGCTGTCCATGGTGCTACTTTGCCTCATCCGGCTATTTACTGAGCTCTCTAAGGTCTTGGGTCTGCCCTCAAAACTACTGTTCTTCAGTGGGATGCCAATAGCCTGGCTGTATTTTAAACCCAATTTCCAAACACTTCCCTCATTCTCTCTTTTTGAACTCAGGTCACCAGAACCTGAATATGTCAGTACCCCAGTTCTTGTATATTTCTGTTACAGTTTACATCTAGAATTCCCCCAAAGCCTCATGGGATCACAGGTTGGGTTTTTATTTATTTTTTTTTATGTGTGTGTGTGTGTGTGTGTGTGTGTGTGTGTGTGTGTGGCCAGCTCAGCCCACGAGGGGGCGGGGCTGGCTGGCATGTGGTGCTGGGGGATTGAATCATGGTCCCTGTGCTTTGCTTAGCTTAGCTTGTTCTAAGTAGGTGCTTTAGACCACTGAGCCATCTCACCAGCCCCACAGGTGGGGTTTTTAGGAAGATTGGATCATAGGGGCTCAATGCAACAATGGGAAGTGGAGACTGCTTGGAGCTCCTTGGAGGGAGTGTGGCTCCGTGGTATATCTCCCTTCTTCCTCTCTTCATCTCTCTCTGTCTGTCTCTGTGTCTCTGTCTGTCTGTCTGTCTGTCTGTCTGTCTGTCTGTCTGTCTCTCCTCTCTCACCCCTCTCCTTCTCTCTCTCTCCCTCTCTCTTTCCTTACTTCCATGCCATAAGAAAGCCTTCTCTGCCATGCTGCCCTACCTTTGACCCATCAGACTACTGACTGAAACATCTACAAACCATGAACTAAAATAAACCATTCCTCCTTTAAGCTGTGGGTATTGTATATTGTGTTTCAGCAACAAGATAGTAATGAAACCATGCCATAACCTATAACCATGCCTCAAAAATCCATAGAATTCCAAAGATAGACTGTGTTCTGGACACACATGTCTAAGAGAGACTGTTGGCTCCATTGTGAGGGCTTTCCTGGGGCTATTAGCTTCCCCCTTGGATTCCAGGGATGCTTGATTACCAAGTAAGCTCTGAAAAGGCACCTGCAGCAAAATTTCAAACAGCGTGAAAGTATCCGAGCAATGCAAGACAAGTGCTGGGTCCATGTGGAACCATCCACCTCTGCTGCCCAAGGTGTTCCAAGGAGGTGCGACAGGGCACCAGAGGCCTTTCCTCTATTCACCTATCAATCTATTGTATTGTATTGCACTGCTCTTGACCTGTAAAACAAGGACAAGTACAGTGTTTATTAGTCATAAAAAATCAAAATCCATAACACAGATAGTTGTACACTATAATTCTTCTTCCTCATTCCAAAACTTTTGATGTGTAAAATTAGATGACAGTCATGGATTGTGCAGGGGTTGCTAGTTACCCAAACACTCACTATTCCCTCCCCTCCTCCCCAAGAACAGAATCTTAAATCAATTTGATGTAGCCCACTGCTACTCACCAACAAAAACTACAATATTTCTTAGTTCTGCTAGGTCTTAGCACCTAGTATAATCCATCGGCTTAACTGTTGAGAGAAGAATTTAATTGGAAATGTTCTCTGATACTTACAGAAAGTCTTAAAATCAAAGCAATATGCTTTTTTTTCTTTCCTTCCATCATTCTATCTGAAATAAGCGCTTGATGTCTAGAACTCTAGATGTCACCTTGAACCATGAGAATCATGATCCCACTGAGGATGGTCAAGTGGTAATTTGGAAAGAGACAGTTCTTCCACTGTGCAACTGCCTTTCTATTCTGATATTTCTATCTACTCATTTCTCTTATGATAAAAAATTGACTCATATGTTGTATCAGGGTCAAGTATACTAGAGTTTTCTGTTATATGCATGAACCTAATTAACTGGAGTATGATGAACAACAATTGGTCAAAAGATCTGATGCCCTAATCCTTGGAACCATAAATGTTATCTTAGACGGCAAACTTTGTTGGATGTAACTAAATTAGAGGCCTGGACATAAAGACACTATCCTGGGTTATCTAGTCAAGTCCTGAATGCTATCACAAATGCCCTCATGAGAGAGAGGCCAGGGAGACTAGACACACAAAAAGGAAGGCAACAGAGTTTGAACTACAAACTTAGAAACACTGGCAGCCACCAGAAGCTGGAAGACACAAGCACTAGATTCTGCCCTGGAGCCTCTTGATGGCTGACCACTGATTTCTGTCTGCCCAGGAAGCTGATTTCAGCACAATCAGCATTCAGCACTCAGAGAGAGAATAAATTTCTGTTGCTTTAAGCCACCAAGCTTGTATTAACAAGTTACCAAAGCCTAGAAAACTAAAACATTCGCCATAGCCAATTCAAGGAGTTTCTCTTCTGAGGGGGCAGCATGATGCTGGCCCTGGGGTCAGGTGCCACAGCTGCTCACTACTCAATAGAGAAGTCCAAGAAAATGGATGTGACGAAGCCACGCACAGCTCTCAAGTCCCAAAGCTGAAAAGGCCTGGGGGAGCCAACTCTCTGGCTCAGATGTACCTTATGAAGACACATTTGCAGACATTGTTGAGAGATGCAGAAATTCAACAACCTCCACAGCCAGCAAGCATGCGGGACTTAAGAACCAGGCCCTTACCCATCTCTATGAAGACAGCTTATACTAGATGGAACCTATTATTCTCCTACACCCCGTGCTTTCCTTTATTGATGCCTCAGACAGCTCTGTCAACCATTCTGAGAAGTCATCAGTGGTCTACCTGTCTTGCCTTGATCTCAATACTACCTTCCACCAATAGAGGGAGCATTAAGGGTTTCTTCTGGCAACTTCTGATTAAGACACAGTTCTGACTTTATAGCCAGTGTCTAAAGGACAACATTGGGTAATGGTCAGAATATGAGCTCTGAAACTAGGCTGTCTGGATATGATGTCCTACTCTGATACTTACTGCATTCCCAAGCAACCTAAGTAACTAGTGTCCTCATTAACTAGTGTCCTCAATTTTAACATGGTGCTAGTCACAGGGCACAGTTCATAATATTGTATTAGTAAATGTGCATAGGTCAAGAAAGTGACAGGCATATGGCTTGTCAAAAATTACTGCTGTTATCCTTTCCTAAACAGAAGGTGTACCTAAACAGCAACATGTCCCTGACCATCGTTACTTTAACTAGATACTTTTCTGGTGACTCTCAGGCTTTCTACTCTCAAAATGATCCAGCCAGAAGTAACCCAAATATTCATTAACACTAGGCAATAAATCATGTTATATATGTGTAAAGAAATAGTAGGCAGCAATAAGAATGAATCTATACTAATGATTCCATACATGAGTGTACAACAGGCTAAAGAATTCGCGGTGCTGGAAATCAGAAAAGCTTAGAACTAGAATGGGATCCTGGAAGATGTACAAGTTTCTGGAATGCCCTGTTTCTGCATCTTGGCAATTATAAGGCTACATTCTGAAAAAAGAAAATAGTAAGGCTACAGTCTTCATAAAAATGCAAATTATACAATTATGATTTGTGCATTTCTCTGTGTGTGTGTGTGTGTGTGTGTGTGTGAGTGCGTGTGTGCTAGGCTTCAGTTACAAATGTTTGAACATCTGTTTTCATTGGTCATTCCAAGTGTGCAACACAGCTGCCCATTCTGGCATGCATGGAAGATGTAACGAGAAGCCCAGGTGCTAGGCAAGCACTAGGCGAGGTTGGGTTGGCAGCTCAAGGGCAGGTGGGAGAAAAAAGGGTGAGGATTACATTCATCAGCCGAAGAAAAGAATCAGCTGTTAGTTTTCCTACCAAGACTTCTCTACACTATGTCTTGTGACAAGGAAGTTGAGCTTTTCCCTGGCCCGCTAACTAGATCAAAGGACAGACTAGGCATGCTGCTGTAGACCTTGAACTGGGAAACAACAAGCCATATCGGACACGTATAGACACAGATAAATATACTTACCAGTGTGATAATTTGAATGGCATTCATTCCAAGTAAGAACTACATAAAAATATGAAAGCTTTAAGAGTCAAGCTTTTCTGCTTGATGGTAAGACTTCTGGAGAATGGACTCACTGATGCAGATATAGTTGTGTAGTTACACTGAGGTTCTTGTTAGAGAGTAAGTTGTTAGCACTTCTATCCACCGATCTGTATGGACTGAAGTCTCCGCTGTTACACAGGTTCCCAATTTCATTACAATCCCAGAGTTTTGGGCATCTCAGCACTATAGCTAAAGAATTTCCCATATATTATGCACATAAAATATTCTCCATCATCAGGTTTGTTGCCCATGAAGACTTTTCCAATATTTGTTACATTAATAAGATTCTGTGTAGATCAAAATTCTGTTCCAAAGAAAGAAAATCTATCTCAAACTTGCCTTAGCAATAATAAATAAATAAGCTGCTTTGTTATTTATTGGAATTGATCAGAATTCAAAAACCCACATGTATTTCTACTTTCAGAATGTGGTTTTAATCTAGTTGTTCCAACAATATCTTTTAAAATTTCATTGTTCTGCAACTCCCAGGATTTCCCTTTCACTGTGCTGACCCTGTTCTCATCCTCTGAAGCATCCCCCGGAGCTCCCCTTAGTTTGAAACCAATGAAAAAGGAGAAAAACAAATGAATATTTCTTCCCATGCACGTTTTCCTACCTCTGGGACTATATAGGCCATCTTGGGTCCCTATTGATATCTGAACCACTAACTATGGCTTGAGGAATAGAATGTGATATGGTTTGTATTTAGTTGTCCCCCCAAAGCCTCATGTAAGTTATGGGGCAGTTGTGTTTGGAGGAATAACAAGAGGCTTGAGAGGCGGGGCCAGAGGACCAGGGCGGGGCCTGAGGGGAGGGGCCAGAGAGGTGCGAACCATTAAACTGGCTAGCCTGTGCTTCCTCAGAGATGTGGGGAGGGTCATCCTGGACACGGCAGAGCCCCAGCCTCTCCCCCAGTGTCTTGAAGCCTCCAGTAACAGTGAGCTAAATAAATCTTTCCTTCCCTAAGCTTGAGTGTCGGATGTGTGTCTCAGCAATGAGAGAGGCGTAGCTAATACAGAGCGCATAGTTGAGGCGTGCCTGTACCGTGCATTTCCCTCCTGGGTGAGAAGTGACTCCATAAAGACATTGTGCGCGCGACTACCATTAAAAGGAGGTAAAACAAAATTCTGGGAGGCCAAAATGGCAAACGTCTATCCTAGGTTTCACTTCTGAGTGGGTACACTCATGATGACCTAACTGGGGGAAACAAATCTAAAGGACTTTTCATACTTGCTACACTCATAGGGTTTCCTTCCAGTGTAGACCCTTTAATGCTGTAGATTTCTTCTGCTGGTGAAGATTTTTCCACATTCTTCACATGTGTAGAAGACTCCTAAATATGAATTCTTAGATTCCGTCATAGTTGCTCCTGAGCACCGAAGGCTTTTCCACAATCTATGCAGTCAAAAGGTTCATCCTCACCATGGGCCCTCTGGTGCCAGGTTAGCCTTACAGGAAAACTGATGTCTTGTCTGGCTTTGGTCTATGTGGATGAACTGATGCTGGCTAAGATGGGAAGTCCTTCTGAAGCGTTTGCCACACTCATTACCCTCATAGGGTTTCTCTGAATCCGGTGTGGATTTTCTGATGGCAAATTAGGAGTGAGTTCCCCCCAAATGTTTTCTACACTCACTGCATTCATAGGGTTTCCCCCTGATGTGGATTTTCTGGTGTGTAACAACTTGGACCTATTGGTGAAGCCACTTCCACACTCCATCCAGTGATAGGGCCCATCCCCCCCATTGGATTCTCTGACGACAGATCATATTTGCATCACTCCTGAAGGCTCTCCTGTGCTCCTCACTGACAGGTGCCTGACCAGTGTGGGGCTTCTGGTGTCCGATTAGTGAAGCACTGTCACTGAAGGCTTTGCCACACTCATGGCACTCAAAGAGCTTTTCCCCAAAGTGGATTCTCTGGTGTCTAATATAGTAAGAAATATAGCTGAAGTATTTCTCACACTCTTCACCGCTGAAGGAAGGGCTTCCTCCCACAGTGAATTCTTGGAACCTTTCCTGGAGTGCTTTTCACTCTCAGGGTTTCCTGGTGCTTCACCACATCATGTGTTCTGGCAAAGTCGGGTCCCTTTGGCAGTTCACATGACATCACGTCTTTTTCTTCTGAAGTTCATTTTGTTAATGTGAACTTATTGTCAATGTTGGTCTCAGCATCTGACATAAGAAATGGAAAACAAAAATGCCACCTGGGACTTATACTAGAAATAAAGGAACAGTGAACATTTTAGAGTTTTGAAAGATGTCAGTCATTCCAACCTTCACATCAGCCTACTGGGAAGACTAGGTTATTAAAATGAAAGTGCCAAATGTCACAGAGGCAGAGAATAATTACAGTAGAATAGGGTTTCAGTGAATACGTCCTATGTCATATTGCTTCTGAAACTTTCCCAGGCTCTGGGTTAGAATGATTTTTTTTTT
>NW_004524587.1:9009449-9019946 GCF_000260255.1 Octodon degus
CATGAATATAGCTTTTTGAAACAAAGAGGCTGACCCAGGGCCACACCCAGGTTTTATTTAGTGGAGGTGTAACTTGAGGAGGAATGACTGAGAATTGTGGGAAGTAGGTGAGAACTGTGAGCTGAGCTAGGTAGGTGGCCTGCATTTACCTCTGCCATATGCAGAGAAAGTAATCTGTATTATGTTATTGAGATAGTATCTAATGTTTTAGGGGTCTTGTGCTTTAGCTCTAATGTAATCTTTCAAGTCCCAGGAAGTCATAACCTCTCTCTTGAGGCTCGATCCCAGCTGGCAGCATGGAGCATTGGCTCTTTGTCCTGTCTTGATCCAGCTCACATTAGAAAGCAGCAGGTGTAGGTACCAGGGAAACAAGCAACCACCTTCAAAGTCTATCACCAGCACCTCAGCTAGACCAATACACATTGCTTAAGGCCAATTGAAGGATAAAGAGAAGTGCTAGCCAGCTCTGTACATATCAAGACAAGGAAAGAGAGTCAGGCTCAGCCAAAATGGAGACAATCACTCTTCTTTCAAGGAGAGCTGCGCAGGCAGTCCTCCACAGAGGGTGTCAGCTGCAAGCCTACAGATGGGACAACAAAGAGGAGCAAACACAATAGGACTGACTGATGGCAACTGGTATGTCCTGTCATTTGACTCAAAGTCTGAAGCTCAACCATGCAGAAAAACACTGTTCTCGACTCTCTGCCTATGAAAAAAAGGAGACGAAGCCCATAGTGTGTCTTCTCACATTAGCAAAAAGGAGACAATGACCCACAAAATGTAATTTGTGTTCCTAAAGGGTGAATGGCACTTTAACCCAGTGAAGGTCAATCTATTTTATATAAAATGTTAGTTCAACTTAGTTTTAACATTCGTCAAGTTACCTGCTTGGTCAAGTTCTGGTTAATTGAGTTCTTCTCATGAGTACACGTTAATGAAAAAGGAGCCTTAACAGGAAAGTTGGGAGAGAAAAGATGTGAGCCAGCAGTGAGCGTGGTGACCAGTAGTCCACAAAGGCAGACAGAGGGCTCTTGGAGGCTGGAGGGCTGTTCTCACACCCCTCCTCTGCTTGCTGCTAGGCCACCTGATGTCACAGAATCAGGATTGAGCAATCAAGGCCCCAAAACTCTTTCCCTGCTGCTCCACGCCCTGCCATTCACTATCGCCGGCATCCCTCAGTTCTTTCAAGCAATCCCTGCTTTCCCTCCACTCCAGGTGAAGCCCACTTCCCTGGCACCCCAAGCCCTACTATCTCCTTCCTGCTGGAAGAAAGCACGGCAGCCCCGGGGTAGTGCTCTCACCTCTTCCCTCCTGTTCCACATCCTGCCACCTCACATTTCCCTCCCAAGTCTGCCACTGAGCTTCCCGATCATCCCTGGTGCCCGCTCCTCCCGCTTCATCTGACGCACGGCTCCGCCAGCTTCACCTCTTCATGTTCAACCACTTTCTTCAGATCTTCAAATCCATCTGGGTTTAACGTTCATCCTTTCACGGACAGTTTTTCTTATGCTGTTTTTCAAACTGCTCAGACATTAGTCATAAAATTATTATAATGCACCACTATGAAACAGTACGAAACACACTGACTTACATTAGCATGCAATCGAGAATTCTCACCTGTGGCAATGACAAGAGTGAATGTTTTTCCTAATACTGGTTTTAGGGTATATGTGGATGGCACAAAGGCTGCCACAAAGCATAAAGTGGGATTCGGGATCCAAAAAAAAAAAAAAAAAATCTGAAAAACACAACTATTTGTGGTATAGCACTTCTTTCATTCCTAAACTTATCAAACATAGAGGTTTACAGATATACTTTAATCATAGATTCTTGCAAATAACTTTAATGTAATTATTTCCAGGGGGGACTATCCTAGGTAGGAAGACTTCAGAGTAGGAATTTACTACTATGAAGTAGGTTCAAAGAGAAATCTTTGCAAGAGTAACATGTACAAACACACGTGCGAGAAAGACGGGTGAAGAAGGTTATCGAAGGCAGACGCAGGGGCAGGAGGTTCGATCCCTGGCCATGCCATGCTGGCCCCGCCCCTGGGGCCCACTGAGATGGTGATGGAGACTGGGCGTAGTGGCATGCGCCTGTAATCCCAGCGCTTGAGAAGCTGAAAACAAGAGGATCACTACGAGTCTGATCTACGTAGCGAGACCCTGTAGACCCTGTACTAAACACATTTTTAAAAAAAGAAAAAGAAAAAGATGACTGATATCCTCTAGGGAGTGTGCCCAAGCTAAGGCTGAGGGTGTTGTAAGACCAACATATACAGGGCCTTGCGCATGTCAAGTACTTGGTCTCTGGCTTACAAACAACAGATCACAGCCACAAGGTTGTAAGCAGGTACAGTAAACTGATTGACTTCATATGTGATTTTCCCATTAAGCCAAATGCCCAGGGGAAGAGGCCTGCTGCACCTCCTGTCCTCCGACCTCCACCCTCCCAGCCTAAAACAGCAATTAGAGTTCAACTGCTCAGTAACCGTCTGCTGCCCCCCCGAGCAGAGGGCTGTGGTGTCTCCTTTCCAGGCAGCAGCCTACAGGCACAGGCACCAAAGGAGAGCAGGGGTGACCCACGCTGCTTTTGCTACCCAAACCGAAGAGTGCCATCCTGACCCCCTACACATCCGCTTCCAGGAGTTGACAGTTGTAGTCAGGGTTTTCAAGGGAATAGATTTCATACAGGACACGATGTATAGGATTATTTTATAATATTCTCACACACACACACAAAAATCAAATGCAAAAGTGTGTGGGAATGAATGAAACCAAGCTTCCAGTTCAAACTGCTGGGTCATGGGGGTGTGGGACCGGGAGGAGATGTCAGGTAACACCCCAGCCAGACGAAGACAGCAAGAACAGGGAGGACGCACAGATCGTGCAATGCAATCAAAGGTCAGCTGTGTCCAACGCAGCGCTTTTAATTGAAACAAAAAAGATGATAAAATAAGGGCTACAACAGCACCACCTAGTGGAAAATTTCAGGAGCACACCAATCAGCCTTTCCCTTCGCTCCCTCTCTCGCGTTTTCTATCTTCCTAGCTGAAGCTCCACAGCGTCATCTCTGGCTCTTCCTCCGACACCTACACGCACGCACATCTTTGTGTGCACATTTATGACATCTGTGTGCGCAAACGTATTACCTTAGAGTAACTTGGGTTTTTTCTTTTATTATTTTCTGTTTTAAATCTTTTTTAGATTTGCAAGGATCATATAGCCGAGAAAGTGCTGTAATAAATCCCCTTGCGGCCACCTCGCATCACCAGCGTCAGCCACGAAGACTTTGGGTCGGTGCCCCCTTCCTCTCTCACTATTTTCATTGTTTGTTTTGCTGGTGTATTTTTTTTATCTTTTATTTTTTTAAACATAAATAAGACAATTTATTTATAAGATCAGAGTGCACTCAGATGTATTTGACCAAGTTGAATTATAATAATTCTTTTATATAAGACTAGTCAGAACTTTTATCGATCAATTAACAGAGATCTTTTCTAATAAGAACTAGAAGGAATAAAAACCTATTACTTATAGTCAATGTTTTCTTTGTGTTTTATTTTGTCTTAAGAAATTTGGCAACTCCTTGCTCTCTTTGTTTACATTCTGGGTCAGTCTCCTCAATACCTTCTGTCACTTGTGCTGTAACTAAGTGGTGTCCCAAATTCTCTGACCAAGAAGACCCTGGGCCACAGAGGAAAGTGATCGATGATGCACTGTGTGCCCAAGGAGGGTCACCTAGAAAGAAAACAACTCTCTCGGGCTTCTGTAGAGAGCAGACTGGTCAAGCAAGGGCTGCAACTCATCCAGACGCCAACACCGACAAAAGAGCCACAAGGTGCTCTACGTGGTTCCAGGGCAAATCCTGAGGGGATCCGACCAACCCAGTCAGACTGCAAAAGCCACATTGTTAGTTTTACAGGTCTTACTTCAACTCAGTCCCAACAATCCAGCAGAAAAGTGCAACCACAAGGTACAAAAATCAAAGCCACATCAACACACTGAGCTGTAAAAGGCACAAGTCAATAACCCCCGACAATTGCCGGTTGTGCTAACTCACTACGATCATGGACTATCGGACCACATTCAGCTACTTTGCTGAATTCAAGTACCTACAATCTTTGGCCTGGCATCAAGCAGGAAAGATTCTTTAAAGACTTCTCCAAATACAGCTTCTCTAACAGCAATGGAACACCCATCTCTGACAAAACAAAACAAAAAAGGGGGATTTAAAGAAAGGACCATTTTGTTGTGAAAACAAATATGTACGTATAAGATAGTTAAGATAGATATATAGCTACTTTCTCTTAGTTCATTGAGAAGAGAGGTTTGTACTAATATTGTTTAGACAAGAGAGCATGTCTGCATCTTGCCCCCTGAACAACCACTATGAAGACAACAATATGCAATGTATCATCATTGGCACTGTCCTACTAGCCTGTTTGAGAAACCGTTTTATCGGTATTTTATCTTTTTTCTCATTAAAATGAATAAAAAATAAAAATCAGAAGAGGAAAGATACAACAACAAAAATACCTTTTGTCACTTACTCAGACTTTTTTCTTTTAATAGCATTCATGGGACCTGCCTTAATAAGTCCCCTATGGCATGGTCTCAGTATAAATCTGGCCCCCAGAAGTGGAATCGTGCTCTCAGGCAGAGGCCCCAGAGCTCAAACTTCTCTTCCCAACTGGTCCACTAAAAGTAAAGGTCTAAAAAACTAAAAAAATAAAAAGAAAAAAGAAAGGTCCTTTGGGGCACTCTGCCGTCTTCCTCTGTCCAGACACAGAAGTGCCCTGGGTAAGGATGATTATAGAAAAAATACAGCCTATTGTCTCTTGGTCTTTGTCTTCAACCTTGACCTTCCTTTCCGCCATCACACTTCAGTGAAAGAAGTCACCAGAAAAGAGGTAACTTGCTATTTCTCAACACTTAAGCTATACTTAGGGTGGCTTTTCCTTCACCCATTAATTTTTACTTATGCCTGAAAGCTGAGTTCCTCTCCTGGAGAGAGATATTTTATCCTGTTTAAATACAGTGATATATATGCGTCTACATCGGGTATGGTACCTCACCCTCATGAACAAGAAAAAATAAATCTAAACTATGGACAGCCAAAGATAAAATAAAAAAGAACAATAAAAGCTTGCTGGAGCATTTTAAAGTAAATCAAAGATACATCCTTTGTCCTGTCAGTATGTCAGCATATCTCTCTAAAAGATAAATGCTCGTACAAGCAAAATACAGTTATATTACCAGTAACAACAACTCTGAAATCCCCTGAAGCCCAGTCATGTTCAGTTTTCCCTAGTTATCTCAAAAATATCTGTTTATATGTGTTTTCTTCCTATTCTGATCCAAGCAAGATCCTCAGGCTGAATTTGGCTGGTGTTTGTCTCCTAAGTCTGTTAAGAAGATTCTCTGTAAGTTTCTCTTTTCCTTTAATGCTATTTATTTTTGGAAGGCCCTGGCCTACCCGCCCAGCAGTATCTTTCCCACTGTGTCTGGCAGGTGTCATCTATCACGCCGTCTCTGCCCAGCCCCACACCCCCATGACCTGGTAGCTTGAGCTAGAAGCTTGGTCTCATTCAGGTGTAATTTGGGGGGCTTTTCTCAGGGGCTTTTCACACACACACACACACACACACACACACACACACTCTCTCTCTTCCTTAACAATTTCAATCTTCTTTTCAAGTTCTCAACATTTATTCATTAATCTCAGAAAGCTCAGCTGCCCCTTAACTCTTCATTTAATGCACTGGAAAGAAAAAGGTCTTGGCAATGGGTAACCCCACGGAGAAAACAAGGGGCAAAACCCGAATGTGGCTGGGCATGGTGCACCCACCTGGATCCCCAATATTTGGGGAGCTTAGGCAAGACGATCATGCGTGAGCTCAGCTTGGCACCCTGGAGACTTTAGGGAGACTGTCTCAAAAGAAAAATTGAAGGAGGGCTTGGGATGTAGCTCAGTGGTACAGCACCCCCGGGTTCCATTCTCAGTACTGCCAAAGAACAAAAAAATTTCATTGTGGGATGGAAAATCATGTGTTTTCTTTTTAATGACAAAAGTTGATTAAAAAAAAAAGTTGAGGACATCAAATACTAAGGCCCTCAAAGATGTACAGCAGTTTCTTCCATTAACATATTCAATGAATTTGTAATTCTTCAACGAATATTTATTTGACAAATTTTTGTTGGGGTGTACTATGTGCTTACTACTATTCTGGGGATGTGACAGGGAATACAATAGTCCCAAATATTTACTTTCATGGTAATTGTGTTAAATTGCAATTAATTGTTCTTCCACTTTTCCTGGCGTCTTAATAAAAGAATGAAATGGAAGAAACCATTTTCCATGTGTTATTTACCAATACTATAACTGTTTTGTCTACTATAGTGATTTTTGCACAAATATAGCAAAGTTATTCATTATAGAGAAAAACAAGCCAGAGCTTTGTCATCTACCAAGTGGAAGCTCAATCATCCCCTCAGATGTTATTACAGTGGAAAACAGCATTCTGGGTTGCAAACTTTCATTTCCAGTTAACTTTGGGGAACAACTGTAAATTTTATAAAACTATGGAAATTTACTAAAAACTAAGAAGCTGGAGGGGGTCCCTGCTAGAAGGTAAACCCTAGAATCTCAGGCACGTGAGGTAAATGCTCCACAGCTGAGCTACATCCTGGACCCAAATTCTCTCTCTCTCTCTCTCTCTCTCTCTCTCTCTCTCTCTCTCTCTCCCCCCTCCCCTCCCTTCCTCTCCCCCTCTCCTCCTCTCTCCTTCTCTCCCTCTGTCCCTCTGTCCCTCTGTCCCTCTCTCCCTCTCCTTCTCTCTTTGTCTCCCTCTCTCCCTCTCTCCCTCTCTCCCTGTCTTTCTCTTTTTCTCTCCATTCTTTTGGTACCAGAGGTTGAACCTAGGGCCTTTCAGTAAACTACATTCCCAAACTTTCTTTACGTTTTTCAAGACAGGGTCTTGTTAAGTCTCTGAGCGGCCCTGGCTGGCCTTGACTCCTGCCTCATCCTCTCTTCGTGCTAGGATTCCAGACACGTGCACTGTTCTCAACTATCGCAGAATACTTAGCAGCTAAATGAATTCTCAAGTTAGGCAGTGGCTTAAATGTAAAACAATTAAATCAGACATTCCTAAAAAAAAAAAAATTATTCTTTTCCTTTTATTTGTACTGCTAAAAGTAAGAGCTGAACACCTCAAACGAGGCTCTTCAGCACTGGAAACAAGCCTAAGTGTACTAGAACAGAAACTCACCACCCCATTTTCTTCTGGCCACAGGTTGATCCTTTGAGGTCGCTTATCCTTGGGACCTCACTAAACCACAGAGAATATCCTCTTCCTCTGCTAAACTGACTCAGATAAAATAAAAACGAGGCCAGGCACGGTGGTGCACACCTGTAATCCCCGTACTCTGCAGGCTGAGGCAGGAGCATTGCTGCAAGTTGGAGGCCATCCTAGCCTGTAAAGTGAGCTCAAGATCAGCCTGAACTACATAGTGAAACCTTGTCTCAAAAAGACAATAAAATGAAATAAAGTAAAAATGTGCTATTGGTATTTAACAATGCCAAAATTAAATATTTCCTGTTCAATATTCCAAACCAGTTTTAAAACAGCAACCTTTCATAAGAAAATCTCTGGTTCTCCTCCTTTTAGTTAATGGAATGGTAGTTTTAAAGAAAGAACTTGTGGCCATTTGGAATATTGTCTTGCTCTAAAATATCAAAGCATCATTAAGGGCCTGGGAGGTGGCTCAGTAGAATAAGTGCTTCCCTGGCAAGAGCAAGGACCTGAGTTCAATCCCCAGTCCCCCCCTCCAAAAAAAAAGCATCATTAAGATAAATTCTCTTTGTGCTTTGGTGTTAAATATGGAGGAAAAACAATGTCACATCGTTTCTGGTTTTCCTAGGGATGTGAAGTGACGCATTTCTACGAAGACCTTGCCGAGTGAACTCTGCACTGATCAGATTGTCCTCTTTGTCCACATTGCCAGAATCTCTTCAACAGCTAAGAGAAGGAAGCTCAGGGTTGATTCATTTATAGAGATTTTATTCCAGAGTTTTGTCCTTCAAGTTGCAGGCCAGAGTCACCTTGGCTTTTAGTTCTTTTCAAGTATGTTAGCTTTTTCTTTTCGATTTTCAAGCTTTTCATCTTGTGTTACACTTCCTTTTCTTTTTCTCATCCTGTCAGTGATTCCCACCTCACCCAGACTTGTTCTAGTTTGAGGCTGGAAATAAATCACAAACTGCAGATGAGATATTGGTTCCCTGTAGACACCGGCAGTACAGAATTGCCTCAGATGCTACAGAACTGGGCTTTGGGTTCTTGCGGCATGTTTGCTAAAGACAGTGTGTGAAGTCCTGTTTTGCTCCCCCTTTCACTCTGCATTAAGTTCTCCAATTCCATGCATTTATTATGTCTTTAACCTTTCTTTCTTTCTTTCTTTCTTTCTTTCTTTCTTTCTTTCTTTCTTTCTTTCTTTCTTTTGGTGGAACCAGGGATTGAACTCAGACCCTTGCGCTTGCCAGGGAAGCGCATATTCTACTGAGCCATTTTCCCGGCCCCTTACTATGTCTTTGTTGAAACTTCTTAGCAACTTCATTCAGGCTTTCAATATGCCATTTCAGTCCTCGTCTATTCGCTAAGACTTGACATAGTATTAATTGTACTCATGCCTCTTCTGATTTTATCTTTGACTTCTCTTGAGGTTCTTTATTTATTCTTGAGGTCCTTCCCCTCCATCCTCAGTGAAATCTAAAATTCTCATTTATCTGTGGTTTCAAATTTTATGCCTCATTTCATCTCAGATCTTGGTCTTTTCCAATGTAGCTCAAAATTCTTGGTGTTTACCTAGATTGTTTAATTATGATGGAATTCCTTTCTTTCTTTTTTTTTTTTTTTTTTTTGCAGAACCGGGGATTGAACTCAGGCCCTTGCACTTGTCAGCGAAGCACTTATTCCACTGAGCCATCTCCCTGGCCCCTAGATTGTTTAATTATGTGAGCCAATAGCAATATGAGTTTCATGTAAGACAGAATTATTTTCAGTTCCCAGTACCGAATGCCATGCTCACCTCCAACCTCCCAGGGCGCGCTGAGCTGGTGACCGAGTCTGGACATGGTGGCCCACGCCTATAATCCCAACTCTAGGAAGGCTGAAAACAGGAGGATCACTATAAGTCTGAGCTTGTAGTGAGACCCTGTACCAAAAAATAAATAAAATTTTAGAAGAAACAGAAGTATCTTATTACTTGCTTCTTGGGAAAACTGCTATTATAACTATTAGTGTTGTTATAACTGAAAATCAGGACATAAATCTGGCATAAGGAGTAAAGACTGGGATCAGACTAACAGCCTTTAACCACTTGAAGAGCTTAACACCATCCTGATAAACAGCCCTGCCGCGCAGCCATTACATTTACGCGGTACGATGGCGACATCTAGCGTCAGCTGGACTCATCTCAGTTCTGCAGTTTAACCTGGAATCAAAGACCAAGGCTTGGTGCTTCTGTTCTATTTGGAATCTTCACCTGAATGCCCTGTGAAGCCAGGAATTCTTTCTCAAACTGGCATTTTGCCTTTTAATTTTCTTAATAATTTCCCTTTTACGTTATTAAGATGTACAAGTTGAATTTTCACCAGCAGAGAATAAAAGACAGAATCCTTACTTTTTGTTTTTGTTTTGTTTTCTTTGATTGCAGTGCTGAAGGTTGAACCCAGGGATTCAGTTGTGTTAGGAAAATGCTCTTCCACTGAGCTACATCCGTAGCCAGATGATATTCTTAATAGTCAAAACTATTTCATGGATACTCCCAGCGTCAGAGGAATTTGGAAGGCAAATTTTTGCTTTGTGGCTTTCACCACAGAAAAATGGAAAGATGTGCTGCCACACACAGAATGCAAAAGGGCTTATACACAGTGATCAGCTTTAAAACAAATTGCAGAAGCATTGACATGCTTGCTCTAAAGCCAACTGTTTTATTTTTTTTTAAAATGTATGTATTTATTTTTTGGTACAGGGTCTCATTACACAGTTCAGACTCATAGTAATCCTCTTGTTTTCAATGTCCCCAGCAGCTGGGATTACAGGCATGCTTCGCCATGCCCAGACTCACAACTGTGTTTTTAAGTTATCCTTATCACTTTTTATTAATTTAGATGTCTTCTTCTTCTCCTTCTCCTTCTCCTTCTTCTCCTTCTCCTTCTTCTTCTTTTGTATTTTAGGGAAGGGTCTACAGGGTGTTCAGGGTCTCACTACTAGATCAGACTCATAGTGACCTGCCTGTTCATAGCCTCTCAAGAGCTGGGATTACAGGCACTAAGCCCAGTCTCAATTGCTATCTCAGTGCGGGGATTGAACCCCTGGCCCCTACACCTGCTTGAAGACACTTTATTTATTTATTTATTTTTGGCAGAACTGGGGATTGAACTCAGGTCCTTGCACTTGCCAGGCAAGCACTTATTCTACTCAACTATCTCCCCAGC
>NW_004524587.1:9020511-9021815 GCF_000260255.1 Octodon degus
CCTAATGGGCCAAAGATATAACTCCAAATCCCACAGTACACAAGGCAGCACTCATGTAGCAAAGAATTATCCCAAATGTCAATAGCGCCAATGATAAGAAATTCCATCCAAAGCTTTAACTTCCTAAGGATGAGTCCAGCCTGGGCATGGAGTAGCCTAACCCTCTTCAGATGACCCCAATCTAAGACAAAGTCTGAGAACCACAGCTCAAGGTCTGTTGCTACAGAATATGTGGTTACATTCCTTTCAACCTGTATCTTTGAGTTTTGAGATAGAAATTTTCTACAGTCAAAACTTAGTTCTCTTTCTCATCTTGCAAGATGGCAGGTGAAAAAACTAAGCCAGACATGAAAGAGAAGAAACCTGAAGCCAAGAAGACTTCTGCCAATGGTACTGGTACAAAGGGTAAGGTGAAGAAGGCAAAAAAAATATCCAGGATGGGGCAGCCTCACTGCAGCCAAAATCCTGTCCTGGTTAGAGGCATTGGTAGATACTCCCAATCTGTTATGTATTCCAGAAAGGCTTTGTATAAGAGAAAGCACACAGCTGATAAATCAAAGGTTGAGAAGAAAAAGAAGGGAGAAGTTCTTGCTACAATCACAAAACTGGTTGGTGGAGACAAGCATGGAGGTAGCTGGGTGGCTAAGCTTCAAAAAATGCCTAGATACTCCCCTACTGAAGATGTGCCCCGAAAGCTCTTGAGCCACAGCAAGAAACCCTTCAGTCAGCACATGAGGAAACTTCGAGCTAGCATCCCTCCTGGCACCATCTTGATCATCCTCACTGGGCGTCACAGAGGCAAGAGAGTGGTCTTCCTGTAGCAGTTGGCCAGTGACTTGCTACTTGTGACAGGGCCTCTTAACCTTAATCATGTTCCTCTATAAAGAACACACCAGAAATTTGTCATTGCCACCTCCACATCAGCAAAGTGAAAATCCCCAAACACCTCACTGATGCTTAGTTCAAGAAGGAAAAAGCTGCAGAAGCCCAGACACCAGGAGGGTGAGATCTTCAATACTGAGAGAGAGAGACCAGATTTCAGAGCAGTGCATGGTAGATCAAAAGCTGGACTCACAGATTTTAGCAAAAATCAAAGCTGTTCCTCAGCTCTGGGACTACCTATGATCTGTTTTTGCACAGACAGATGGACTTTATCCTCATAAATTAGTGTTCTAAATTTTTTACGAAGAACCTAATTAAATAACTGATACTTTTTAAAAATTTTATTTATGTGTGTGTGTGTGTGTGTGTGTGTGTGTGTGGCCAGCTCAGCCCACCAGGGGGCGGGGCTGGCTGGCATGTGG
>NW_004524587.1:9022715-9028024 GCF_000260255.1 Octodon degus
CTGTGGTGCCTACTGCACATGTCCTGTAGATGTCATTCCGCCCAACAGATGTGCAGTATTACACCATGACCTTAAAGAACAGTTATCTACTAAATGACGAGCTTGAATCTAGACATTTCTTTCCTGAATCCCATAACATGACACTAACAATACAAAGAAAGTTGAGAATCCACAAGGACTAGGGAATGAAAAAGAAGGTGAAAATGGCTAAGAGGTGCCAACACGCTTTGTGAAGGCGGAGCGGGATGGAGAAACGGCGACCAGAAAGCCTTTCGTGGGAGTGCCGGGTAAGGAGAGCAGCCAGAGTGAGGGCTGATACCCCATGGCACGCTGATCACCCGGAGAAAGGCTCAGGAAGCCAGAGCCAGAGTACTTGCTGCGGCAGAGGCGAGCCTTGGGGCGGAGGCACAGGGAGCACCTGGACTCAGAATCCAGCCCCTGTGTGCACACAGCCCAGACTCTTCTCTCCCCAGCCCTATAGCAGGGGAGGCTTATCCTCAGGGAGGATGGAAGGACAGCAGAAGGCCAGGCTGAGGCAATGTTTTGTTTTGTTTTGTTTCAGAACCGGGAATTGAACTCAGGCCCTTGCGCTTGCCAGGCAAGTGCTTATTGTACTGAGCCATCTCCCCGGCCCAAGGCAATGTATTTTTAAAAGTGGAAGTCCACATACTGAACCCCAAAATGTCACTGTGTTGGCCATAATCTCCAGATCCATTCTCTCACCTGGATTGCAAAACGCTGTCAACTTACATCTTCTGCATGAGGGCCTCAGAAGCAATGAAGAACTCCAGATAAACCTACCGATGCCCGCCCGGATGCAGCTGTGGCTACAAAAATTTTCAAAAGGCAACAGTCTCACAGCCTCTCCTTTACCCCAGAGGAGTGGGTGTGGTGCTATGACACTGATACAGCCACTCCTAGGAGGAGCACAAATGTAACAGAAATAACAAGGAGGGGAACGGAGCCGGCTAGGGATAGTGATCGAAGCGATAGGAGCGTTATTTCATATTTAATGTGGGGATCCAAGAGATAAGCGGAGAGGAGTAATAGAGAGGTGCCAGAGGATATCAGATTGGGACGGAAAAGAACGAGACATGATTGGGAGAAGCAACCGTGATACCTACTTTCCCATCAAGGAAGTGGGGTGGGGCCCTTGAGAGAATTTTTCTGGGATAAAGGATCTGAAGCAGGTAACTGATTCAGCCAACATCGTGTGCATACCTACTACGTACCAGGATTCTGCGGGGAGCATAGACGAATACAGGAGCAAGATATCTGAGGAACCAGCCATCTTTCTAGGCAGTTTGCCAAATATCCTGGTCACAGAGGGTCTGGAAACTCTGTTTTTAGGCCCTTCTCAGCTCTCTGCTGAGCCACAGCTCCACCTGCCCATATACTTCGTCACCCCCTCATCTTCTTGCAGTGTGACACAGAAGTGACTTTTTCAGAGCACTACTACCAAAGGTCTGTGAGACTCACAACCCAACATCCATCCCGGTTGTCCTGGCACACCAGTCAATGAGCAAGGAAAGTGCCCACTGTGTGCAAGGGGCTCCTTTTGTACTCAAATTTCACCACAGAGCTTTGACATCTTAGTATTTACAAAAGTCTTAAAAATGAGGAGGGCTCATTTAGAAGGTAGGAAAGGATGATAGTTTTGTGTTTGAAGTTGTAGTTTTCTATCTATGCAGACTCTCCAGCCAATGAGTAAAGTGTTGTAATTGGTTTACAAGGGAAAGGATTTAACACAGGACACATAATTTATAGGGTTATTTCATAATATTCACCCAAAGAGGTAACTGCAAAGGAGTGTAGGAGATCTGTCCACACACTAGAGACCCAAAGTATCCAGATGAGGGCCTGGATCCCATGGCGAGGTGCTCCACGAGTCCGGTTGAAGACCTAGTGCCCATGACAACGTCTCATGGAAGTCTGTTTCCACCAGATCTGTGCTGGGAGGGCCAAAGGTCAGTGACGAAAGCTAGAAAGTCCGTGCCAGCAGGCTGAAGGACCTGCACTGAGCCAGGAAGCAATGCTCAAAGTAAGGGCCAGAACCCCTACAGAAAGAGCTGCAGCAGGGTCGCAAGCTCCTCCACTGACGAGAACAGCTGAACGCATAGCAGGAAAGCCTGCACGACGAGCTTCTCCAGGAGAATCAGCAGCCTACCTTTTTCCTCTCTGGTTCCTTTTTATGCTGTTGGCAACACTCCTCAGGTGGACCTTCCACACCCAGCACCACGCTGATTCAGTTCAGCTGGGTAGTACAGGTTGCCCACCGGTTGCCAATCTGCCACAGAAAGTTTTTTCAACTGTCTAGTTTTCTCCTTCCAGAAAGGAGCAACGGACCTTGGGCCACTGCAGTCCTTGGGCCCAGATCCTAGCACGGCTGTGCTGAAAGGTACTGGTGGTTTTGGCAATTCTGACCTTCATTTTCAAACTACTAATGTAAATCAGAGTTACTTTGTCTGCATTTTACATGAAATAAATGTATGAATAGCTATCTTTCAGGAATATTATGAAATTATTAAGAGATAAATTATAATCACATCTTGTAAGATGCATTAGTAAAAGCAGGCAATATTCACATAATGCGGCTCTTTTAGAGTTAATGTATTAATCAGCATTCCCATTTCTGCACACAATATCCTGCACCCACAATTTAAGGTAGAGGTTTATTTCACTCACAGTTCAGGGTATTCCATCCACGGCCAGCAGATTCCACATGATGCGCCAAGTTCCTGCGTTTGTGGTGGCCGAGAAGGAGAGCAGGGGAACAGTGCTGGGAGACAGAATGCGCTAGAGAAGTACTACCAAAGCCAGCCTCACCCGGACACACCCAGAAGTGAGCTTTACTAACCTCCTAGGCCTTTCTCAATCCAATGGTGTTAACCAATTCATGCTTGTCCACTTCACACCTGTCTTGATTACTTTTCTCTCATTACTGGGACAAAACATCAGATGCCCTCGGAAACTTAGTTCTCATTCCCATCTTGCAAGATGGCAGGTGAAAAAACTAAGAAGCCAGACACTAAAGAGAAGAAACCCTAAGCCAAGAAGGCTTCTGCCAGTGGTACTGGTAAAGAGGATAAGGTGAAGGCAAAGAAGTCCAAGAAAGGGCAGCCTCACCACAGCCGAAATCCTGTCCTGGTTAGAGGCATTGGTAGATTATTCCCAATCTGCTATGTATTCCAGAAAGGCTTTGTATAAGAGAAAGCACACAGCTGATAAATCAAAGGTTGAGAAGTAAAAGAAGGGAGAAGTTCCTGCTACAATCACAAAAGTGGTTGGTGGGGACAAGAATGGAGGTAGCTGGGTGGCTAAGCTTCAAAAAATGCCTAGATACTCCCCTACTGAAGATGTGCCCCGAAAGCTCTTGAGCCACAGCAAGAAACCCTTCAGTCAGTATGTGAGGAAACTTTGAGCTAGCGTCACTCCTGGCACCATCTTGATCATCCTCACTGGGCGTCACAGAGGCAAGAGAGTGGTCTTCCTGAAGCAGTTGGCCAGGGGCTTGCTACTTATAACTGGGCCTCTTAACCTTAATCATGTTCCTCTACAAAGAACACACCAGAAATTTGTCATTGCCACCTCTACAAAAATTGATGTCATCAGGCCAGCCAAATAGCTCAGCAGATTAAAGCACTTACAAGCAGGTACAGGGGTCAGGAGTTTGATCTCTGGGCCTGCCATGCCAGCCCCGCTCCCGGGGCATGCTGAGACAGCAATTGAGACTGGGCATGGTGGTGTATGCCTGTAATCCTAGTGCTTGGGAGACTGTAAACAGGTGGATCACTATGAGTCCAATCTAGCAGTGAGACCCTGAACGCCCTGCAGACCCTTCCCTAAAATAATAAAAAAAAATCCCCAACACTTCACTGATGCTTACTTCAAGAAAAGGAAGCTGCGGAAACCCAGACACCAGGAGGGTGAGATTTTTGACACTGAGAAAGAGAGATACCAGGTTTCAGAGCAGCACAAGGTAGATCAGAAAGTGGTGGAGTCACATATTTTAGCAAAAATCAAAGCTGTTCCTCAGCTCTGGGATTACCTGCAATTCGTTTTTGCTCTGACAAATGGAATTTATCCTCATAAATTAGTGTTCTAAATTTCTTACTAAGAATCTAATTAAATAACTAATGCATTTTTAAAAAAATACCAGACACCTCATCGTTTGTGGAGGTTTCTGTCCATACTCACTGGCTCCAAGGCAGAGTGGCACGTGGCAGAGGGCAGCAGCTCATGGTGGAGGAAAACAGCAAAGAACAAAGCGAGGAGCAGCAGGGGCAGCTAGCAAGCCTCTCTCCCCTCCCCACATTGTGTTCAGCTGTCCACACTGGGCCAGGTGTAGCACTCACACCCATAATCTCCCACATCGGATCATGAATTAATCACGAACTCTAGAAGCCACCTCAGTGTCTGCATGAGGCTTCACGCAATAACTTCATGAGATTTTGGGGGGACACTGAGACACAAACTATAATAACCCCCAAATAGACCTCTTTCTACTAGGGGTCCCTAACTTGAGGAAGGAAGGGAGCCACAGGCAAAGCTTCAGAGGCTTCCTCTGTGTACAGCTGCTCCCTACCACTTCCATTATGGCCTGAGCTCCGTCTCCTGTCAGATGAGTACCGACATCAGATTCTGATCTGAGCATCAACCCAGCTGTGAACTTGAGTCAATTAGGTTGCACACTTCTGATAGCACTTTAAATCAAAATCCACAGGTTTGGTCTTTGGCACCAAAAATAAACAAACAACGACAAAAAAAACCCTTACGTAAGTCAAAACCCAACATGTATTTTAGTGTATTCATTGTCCACTTGCTCTTTTATTGGCCACTTCCATCTGCATCTCTTCCTTGCACCGCCCACTTTCCTCAGTCACAGTTTTGGCAAACATACAAGCTAACTCTAGCTAAAATGAGTAAACCCCACCCATCACTGGAAAGTGTCTTTGAAAGGGGAAAAAAATTCCAATCATGAAACAGAGGAAGACTAGGAAAACCGACCCAAAAAGCCGCATTTCAAAGAAAATGCAGAGTCCTACATAAGGGACAGGTTCATTCCAACAGGTGGTTCACATTCTGCAGCCAAACTGGGCGTAACATATAACAATCAGCTATCTAATGAAGTCATGAAATCTGCGAACTTATTTTGCTAGTGGAGACCAAACACCCTGCTTTAAAAGACAAACCTTTGGAGTTTTTCAAAAGAAAAACTGTGAGCACGAAGAACAGAAGCAACTGCAGCAGGCCCCACATCACCAAATGCATCTGCACCAATAGCGCCATTCTTTTTTTTTTTTTTTTTT
>NW_004524587.1:9028568-9033618 GCF_000260255.1 Octodon degus
GAACTATTCAAGTCTTGGAATGATTACATAACAGGAAAACTGCATTGATCATTTTATGTTAGTTTATGCACAGTCGAGGCCGCTGTCATGTATGGACAGCTTTATGGTTTCACCATTTAGGTCAAAGAGACTGCTTCTGAACGTGAGTGTATATACTGTCATTCATAGAGAAATGCTGCCTAGCTGGAAAATGTCACTGAATTTAACATTTTGCAGGATGTGGTTAAGCATATTAAAGTAGACTCCCTCAACTTACATCTGTTTATAGAGCACTGTGAGAAGATGGACACAGAGCACACGAGTTTTCTCTTACACACAGGAATAAATGGCTTTCTTTTTTAATTTTTAATTTTTATTAGTACATGTTTGCAGTACATAATGATTACATTCATTATACACCACACACACACACACACATATATATATGTCACATCTTAATTCTTTCTAATCCCTTTTCCCCTCCCTTCTCTCTCCATCTCTTGGTCCCGTTCCTACTTACAAAAGATCTAATTCCTTGTTTCCTATCATCTATCTTTCATTTTCCTTTTTAATTTATTTATGTTTCGTATTCCTTGTGTAAGAGAAGCCATTCTTTCTCAAAGTACATCACTGGCCAGAATTTTTTAGTTGTGAGAGCCACTCTAGAGATTTCTTTTAGAAAAACAGTTGCCACTGCCAGTACATTTCAGTGACAGAAGGAGCTGTAAAACTTGCTTATTTGTATGACCTATTTAACCTGCTCAGCGAAATGAATCTGTTACTTCAAGGGACTCAATCTGTCACTTCAGTGGGGAAGGAGACAACAACCTGTGCTCAGGTCAACAGGCAAAGTGGATCCACTGGAAAAGCCAAACTGGAATTATGGGGGCAACAACTGAACATTTGGAGTTTTGACATTTTAAATATTAGCAGAGATTTTGAAGTGACAGAGCCAAGTCCTTACTCCTCCCAACTGGCATGTGGTCTCCTACCTCAGGCTTCAAAAGAATTTGAACACTTATAGAAAAACAAAACAAATCAAACCCAACACTCATACGAAGGAGGAAATTATAAAAGATAAGAACAGAAATTAATGCAGTTGAGGCTAAGAAAAACAGTACAAAGAATCAATGTATCAAAAAGTTGGTTCTTTGAAAGATTGAATAAAATCAATAAACCATTATTTAACACCATCAAGAAGAACAAAGAAAAATCACAAATGCAAGCAACTAGGAAAGCAAAGGGGGAAATCAGAGCGGATCCTTTAGGAATCCAGAAGATCATGAATATCTACTATAAGAACCTATATTCTAATAAGATAGAAAATGCAAAAGAAATGGACTGATTCCTAGATGCAATTGAATTTCCAAAACTAAATCAAGAAGACATTGATTAAATTCTAAATAATTCAACATCAGTCAATGAAATTTAAAATGTAATTTAAAATTAAAAAAATAAACAGGTCCTGATGGATTCATTGTTAAATTCTACAAGAAATTTAGAGAACTAATATCACTAACGTTGAAACTCTTTAAATAAATTTAAAGGGAAACAATACTTCCAAAATTATTCCTGGAAGCAAGTATTACCCTGATTCCAAAACGAACGAAGGACCCAACCAAAAAAAGAAAACTACAAGTTAATCTCCCTAGTGAACATGGACACAAAACTCCTCAATAGGATACTGGCAACCAATGCAGCAAATCATCAAGGTTATACAGCATGACTATGTAGGATTCATCCAGACATGCAAAGATAACCCAACATATGCAAATCAATAAATGTAATATATCATATTAACATAACCAAAGATGAAAATCACATGACCATCTCAATAGATGCAGAAAAAAGTTTTGACGAAGTCCAATACCCATTCATGATAAAAACCCTACAGAAAGTCAGAATAGATGGCCTTTACTTCAACCTGATAAAAACCATCTATGACAAACCAACAGCCAACATCATACTAAATGGACAGAAACTGAAAGGCTTCACTTTAAAATCAGAAACAAGACAAGGACGTCCACTGTCTCCATTCCTATTCAACATAGTTCTGGAAACATTAGCCAGAGCAATTAGATAAGGGAGAGAAAAAAAGGAATAAGGATTGGAAAAGAAGAAGTGAAATTATCATTATTTGTAGATGACATGATACTCTACATAGAAGACCCAAAAAAGTCCGCCAAAAGACTTGCAAACTTAATAACCAAATTCAGCAGAGTGCCGGGATTACAGGTGTGCACTACCATGCCCAGTTTGTATTCAAAATGTTATACATTTTTTATTAATTTTATTGAGAAACAAATAGCAATGAGACAGTTTCAAAACAGGTCAGTAGGACAGTTACAATAATTAATACATTGCATATTGTTGTCTTTGTAGTGGTTATTCATAGTACAAGATGTAGACATGATATCCTGTCCAAACACTAATAGCAGAAATCTTTCTTCTCATTGAATTAAGAGAAAGTAGCTGTATATCTATCCTAACTTGGAATTTTTTTTTCCGGAACCAGGGATAGAACTCAGACCTTGCACTTGCCAGCGATTATTCTACTGAGCTATCTCCCTGGCCCCTATTCATCCTAACTATTTTGTATATACAGATACAAAATGGTCCTTCATTTGTATCCCCTTTTTTTGTTTAGTTTTGTCAGAGATGGGTATTCCATTGCCATTTAAATATTGTAGGTGCGTGAATTCAGCAAAATAAACCAATATATATTTTTTTATTTTTTTCTTCACATTCCATAGGGATTTAAAGTTTAACATATCAATACTTGATGGAAAATACCTGTTTCATGTTCTATCTAAGATGTTTGATATTCAGACAGATAGTGAGGTTAAGCTCAACTGCCTATGTTACAGTGTAATAATATCATTAAGCTTCTCTTCTGGAGAGTTAACAACTTAAGTTTGCAGACCAAAAATTTGAGAAAAGAAAGGGCTGCAAGGACAGCCAACATTTTGGCCCTAGCCTTTCAAGGTCAGTGAAGACTCAGGACATAGGAGAACCTGTACTGTAACATCCTGTAATTCAGTTGTTTCCCAAATTTTCTGATTAAGGAGATTACGGGGCCACAGAGGAAAGTAATCAATAATGTAGAGTGTGCCTAAGGAGAGTCACATGGAGAGAAAACATTCTCTCAGGCTTTCACAGAGAGCAAATTGGTCAGGCAATGGCTGTGACTCATCCACATGGCTAACACTGACAAAGGATCTACAAACTACGGTACAGGGTTTCAGGGTAAATCCTGAGGGGATTTGACTGACCTTGGCAGATACAAAAGTTATATTTCTTGTTGTATAGGTCTTACTTTATCTTGGTCTTAACCATCCAGCAGAAAAGTATAAACATGAGGTATAAAAAGTAAAGCTATATTAATATGCTGAGCAGTAAAAGGCTCAAGTCAACAACTTCTGACATTGCCAGTCCTATTGATAACCCACTACTATTGTGTTATGCATTATTAGTAGCAGAAGCAAGCCTTTTCACACTCCATGCCTGTATATCTGTTATTTCTTCTAGAATGTTCTACCCCCACTTCTATTCCACTTGACAACTGAGCCTTCCAGTGTTCAAATGTGCTCTGTGTGTGTGTGTGTGTGTGTGTGTGTGTGTAATCTTGCCTACTACCCCATACTTACTTATCTACTAACTACTTTCTATAATCTTGCATATTTCCAGGCAGCCTGACTACAGAACTTACAGGAGCCCTCCCTTTGGTGTCCCCAGCACCAAGTGTAACATCTATTTCATAGGTACTTAATTAAGTTGACAAATCCAAGGATATAAAATCTAGGGGCAAAGAAAGAAATTCTAAACTTGTTCTAAAAATCTAAGCAAAACATAAAGGGGCTACACACACACACACACACACACACACACACAATTGAATTTACATGAATTATTTTCTTTAACATGTTTGGGAAACACTGTCTCACAATCCTTCTGAAACCATCAAGGAAATGTCTTGAAGCCTCCTCATGGTTTTCCTTTAAAGGCTCCTAGGAGGATGCTGGCTGCCTTGCAGTGACCTTGACAGCGACCTCTGTGGGCACTCCACGCTTCCCTGCCTTTTCATGCTGTGTGTTCCTTTCTGTCCTTGCTCTCACATGTTTCCTAATCCAGGCATGCTGCTTCTTCCTCAGAGAAGATCCGCCTTCCTGGCCACATCCTCCTCCACCCACGATCTACAGGAGGAGCTGGGTAGACCGAGTCTTGCCCCGAGGTTATTCCAAGCCCTGGAGTGTTTTCTTTGTGGTGAACATGCTTTCCTAACTTGTATAGGTAATCTGACAGGCCTGCAGTGTAAGCGGCATGGGGTGAGGACAGAGTGAACATGAGCCCATCTAGTTATGGGGCAAGGAGGAAGTCAACCCCGGCCTGCTACCTCTGGCTACAGACCAAAGTCACATGCTGAGAGCCTACAGCTGAATCCTGCAGTGTCTTAGGGAAGCACAGCCCTGGGGCTTTCTTTTCTCTGTGGCTTTGGCCAAGATGGAGGTGATCCTTTAATATTTGTTGAATGAATATCACCTCTCTTCCTTTGGTAGGTATCATTCTTGACAAAATCTGTTTTTGTTATATAGATTCATCTTATTTCTTTTTCTCTCCCAGTACTGAAGATTGAACCCCAGGCTTTCACACTGAGCTACATCTCCACCTCTTACATTTTAAAAATTTATTCATTAATTGAATTGAAATGGATTTTTTTGGTACCAGAGATTGAATTTAGGACCTTGTGCTTGCCAACCAGGCTTTTGCTGCTGAGCTATCTTTTGAGCCCTATTTATTTATTTTGAGACAAGTTCTTGCTAAGTCATCCAGACTGGGCTCAAATTTTCTATCTTGCCTCAGCCTTTCAGAGTACTGGGATTACAGTGTGTGCCAGCACACCTGGCTCTTCTCTACTGAAGTAATTCGGGTCATTTTACTCATTTGTTCAAGCCCAGATTAGGCAATTTAGCAAAATTCTCCCTCAAAATAAAAAAATAAAATAAGATTAAACAGGTTAAGGATGTAGTTTGGTGCACATGACCATCCCTAACCCTTCAAAAAAAAATTCATT
>NW_004524587.1:9034847-9036230 GCF_000260255.1 Octodon degus
CTAGATAACAAGTTTGCTTACCAAACTCGATGTGATTTCTGTTATAAATACCCACTTGCTACCTACGTTTGAGGCCAATCAGCTTTCTCCTGCGAGAGAAGTGGCTGACGGACCTGAGCTCAGTAAATAAAAGGCTCTATTCAAATTTCTATCAGGCTGATCTGGTTCCTATGCAGAGTTGACCCATAACACACATCTGACCTCCCTCCTGCCCTCCAGTCTTGACCTTCTTTTTGTACTGTTTCTCTGCAGAAACCTCTCCTAGGGCAATACTGGTTTTCTCCGTGTCCCCAGAACATATTGTACCCGGTGTCCTCTGAACTTTCATTAGGATAATATTCTCATCTTTCTACCTGCAAACCAACTAAAGTACTAGATATGACTCTCAGTACAAATCTTCTTTCTCTTTATATTAATACTAATAATGGCTTTTTCCAGAAATGCAAGCTTCTTGACATTGTTTAGGAAATGTCAGTAGTTACAGTGGTTTAGTACTGTGTATTGAAGATAGTAGTAAGGATATTTAGAATGAGTCATATGAACTCATTTACACACTATCCTTTAACAGGTATTATGAGATTCAGATTACTGTAAGCTTATCCATACAATATACTAAAATACAAAATCAAGTGCTCAGTGTTTCAGAAATGACCATTGTACAGTAGGTAGAAAAGCACTTTAATCTATGATGAGAGTTTATTTTATATGGTAGCTTTGCATATCTGCCTACAGCAGGTTCCCTGTGGGGTGTGTTCATTTGATTACATTGTTCAGCTATTGGAATCTGCACCTGTTGTGCACAAAGCAGTGGGGTTTATAAAGGCTGAACAAAGGTTCATTCATACATTCTTTTCACAGGCTTTCACCAAACACCTCGTATGGGCTTGGGACTGTGCTGAATGATAAATGTGCATGGATACATAGTGGTTCTCTGTCTCTCTCAACATTATTTAGGAAAACAGGAGTAAGACCTGTGGTGGAGCTATGCCCTAAAGACTGTGTCAATTATCTAATGCAGCAATGATGAGGAGTCATGACCACATTGCTTTAGTGGGCGCCACAATAGCTGTTAATTTCTAATGTATCTGTGGAGATTTCCTGTGCGGTTCTGTTGAGTTGGGTTGGGCTTAGTGAACTGTCTGGGGGTTGGTGCTGCTGGCTGATCTAGGATGCCCTGAGTCAGGACAAGCTTGGTCATTCAAAATTCATGTGCCCCTCACCCAGCAGGCAGGATCTCATAGCAGTGGCTAAGACTCAAGAAACAGAGCAAGCCAACTGAACGAGTGAGTTTTGAGCTGCTGTTTAAAAATATCCCAGTGCAAAGCAATTTGCATGATCAAGGCAAGAGTCAGTGTCATACAGTGTGTGGCATGGATACGGAGA
>NW_004524587.1:9037065-9038233 GCF_000260255.1 Octodon degus
ATTTTCCGCTACTTCCATCTCCAGGAATTCATTAGTGAGAACAGCAAGATCCTTCTTTTTTAGTCTCTGTGTTAGTTGATACATTGTGTCAACTTGGCTGAATCAGCTCCAGCAGATCTCAGCGTGGGGGCCTAGCCCTGCAGGTGGGCAAGGCCCAGGAATTGAGAAAGGCAGGAAGCCGCCCTGCCTGGTTTCCTGCTGCCCCGCCCTGCTTCCCTGGAGAAGTCCCAGTCTTCCAACAGCCACGCCACTTTGGAGGAGCTCGTATCTTCGCAGTCAGCTCAGAAGGAAGAGAGGCTTGATGGACGCCACAGCTGCTGCTCCTCCTCTGCTCTTCATTGTTTTCTGCCGCATGAACTGCTGTCGTTTGCCTTGGAGCCAGCGGAATATGGACTGAACCCTCCAGTAACTGTGAGCTAAATAAACCTTTCCTTCCTTCATTTTGAGTGTCAGGTATTTGTTCCAGCAACAAGTAAAAAGTAACTAAGACAATCTCCTTGACCTTTTTGCTCTAAAAGAAAACCAGATCTCATTTGAGAGCACTGCTTTCTCTGCAGCACTCTTAAGAGACTGCTGTTGTCTGACCCCACCCTACAGGGGAGCAGATGTTCTCCTTGCCCCTCCTTGCTACTCCCAGACCATTATGCCTCCCCCTTCCTAAAACTCTGCAGCTTTGGCTCTAGTTTTAGCAAGAATCTACTGCCCTGATTGGAGTCATATGGCCATTGTTATACCCATCCCTGCTGTGGGACAACTACATAGATAGATAGATGGTAGAGGATAGATGATAGATAATAGATAGATAGATAGATAGATAGATAGATAGATAGATAGATAGATAGAAGATAGATAGATAGGTAGATAGATTACTCCCCAAACCATCTTTTTTTTCATTTCTACTGCTATTTTATTTCTCTCTCACTATTTTGTTTTTTTCCATAATTTTATTGAGAAACAAATAGCAATAAGACACTTTCAAATCAAATTAGTAGGACAGTTTCAATAATTAACACATTGCATACTGTCTTCCTAGTGGTATTTGTTGTACAAGATGCAGACATGATATCCTATTTACAAACACTATTAGAACAAATTCCTCTATTCATTGAATTAAGAGAATGTAGCTGTATATTGATCCTAACAATTTAGAATACACAGATACAAAATG
>NW_004524587.1:9057979-9064634 GCF_000260255.1 Octodon degus
TCTTCTGTAATTGTACTAGGTGGACTCGGGGCCTGAGACTGCATTTTGTTCCTTCTCTTTGTCATTTTGTATACCTGTCTTCTGACCTTTGGTGTAGAGCTTAGATAGAGATATTACCTTAGCACCAGGTCCACGAAGTTCAGATTCCTCCAGGTGGGTGTTGTTTGGATCTGGTTGCTGTGCTCCACTTTCTGCTGCAGCTGTTAGAGTTGAACCCTTTGTGTCTCTCTGGCAAGATGTTCTGTTCCTGAATCAGTTGGGTGGGTCTTGCCTCTAGCCTTTTTGCAAGGAGTTCTGCTGAAGGGTTCCACACTGGGCCTGCACTCTGGGTCAAATGAGGATCCACGGGCCCCGGGCGGTCTCACTCACACACAGGGCCTGGGCTCTGGGTCTATTCAGGATCCTGCGGGCCCCAGGTTGTCTCACTCCTGCTCTATACACTGTTAAAAGACCTCAAGAAAGCAATGAATAGCCAGTTATAATGCCATATGTCTTCAAGTCCAGCTACCTGGGAGACTGAAGCAGGAAGATTGTAAATTCAAGGTCAGATTGGACAACATTTTGACTCAAAACTTTAAAAAAGAAAATAAAATAATAAAAGTGTGCTGTAGATGTAACTGAGTCATTGACTGAGGCCTTGGATTCAATCCCAATACGAGGGCAGGGAGGATGGGGGAGAAGGGAAAGGAGAGATGGAAGGAGGGGAAAAGAAAGGAAAGGAAACAAAAGCATAAGCGAGAAATATAAAACTGTTTCAAGACCAGATCAGACTACACATCGAGACCTACTCCTTGTCCTTAATGCTGACCTGTGCCAATCCAACTTGTTTTCCCACCATGGAAACAAATACTTCCAACACAGATACAAGGACCACCCTATTACACGGGATCCTTACACAGCGTCCACCCTCACTGCCAACTCCAAGAAGCAGAGTCTACTTAAAGCAGTTGTCCAGTTGGTGACAGGGCACATAGCAACCAAGGTTCACTTCGTGGCTTGCAGAAACTTCTTGGGAAGACACTTCTTTGCTCTCCATGATGCAAAGATCAAACACACAGACATGCAGCCACGCCAGAAAGCTCTGGATTCTCAACAGTCCACTATCTAAACACGTTCACTTAGCAATGAATATCCGCATCAGGCCAGATGCCAGACTTTGCTAAGCACAGCAGTACTGGTGCCAAAGACAAGGAGGAGTTTCAAATGACTCAATACTTTCCCACCTTGACTTCTACATTGTAGGCTGATGCCTACTGAGTAAAAGGAGGAGGAATGCTGAAGTTCCCACATCAGAGGAATGGAAGGAACACCTCACTGTTATTTTAGCATCCCTGTGGGTGGGAAAGTCAAGTACCCAAGGAGAGCTATGAAGAAACTGCAGTCTCAGCACACAGGGGAGGATAAAGGCAACAGGAGTGCATGGTGCAACCACAAGATTGCTCTGGAATTGAGTAATCAGAGTTTAGATCAGTGGCTGGCTTGCTTGGGGGGTCTCTTCCCCATTTAGGTAAGACCCCAGGGGTGTCAAGATACAAAATCTGGGATGGAGCCTGCAGGTCTGGGGAACAGTGGTCCCAGAGAGACAACTTTGAGAAGTGTCAGAAGCACACATGGCATTTTATAAAGATTCTTGATATTCTTTAAATTTGGATACAATTTTCTATCCGTACCTAGCTTCATGAATTTAATTCATTCCACAGGTCTGGTCATGAATTAGTTTTCCCCATAAGCTTCACTGTAAGTAAGGTTAATCCATTCTGACCCCTGCAGAGAAAATTGTAGGTTGTGAGTCAATTTTGGTCAAGAACTGAATCCAATTTTCTCATACGGTTCAATGTATTATAAAGCTAATCTGTTCTGAATCATCTGTATCTTTTAACTACAAAAAATATGAAACAAAGTATAATACAGTACAGTTTGAAGAGAGAGAACACCAACCTTGCTTAAGACAACTTCTGTCATGGAGGATGAAAGATGGGTGGGGAAGAGGTTGTTATTTGGAGGGAGATTCCTCTTCCATAAGAACACTGGGGAGATCTCTTTCAAGGGTTTCCTCTCTTCTCTCACTTGTAGGGTTAATTTTGATGAAAAAAAAATCTGTCAATGGTCACTTGTTATTTCCCACACTACATAACCCTCCAGAATTGAGAGATCATGTTATCATTGATCAGATTCAACACTCTGTTCATTACAGGTACAATGGGGTGGTGCTTCTCAAAGAAATGCTGGCCATCATCTCATCTTTCCATAATGGATTTTGTCACTTCACTGCTAAACTTCTCCTTGCCTTCCTCTTCCTCAGGGGAATGCTCCTCACTCCGGAGTTCTGCAAGTTCTCCCATCAGCATTCATCCTGCTGGTCTGACGACAACAAGCTCCACTATGTCTGCACCATCAACATCCAGACCCATCCTTTCCCATGGACACAATCTCCTCTGCTATCTGTGTATCAACCCCTTCAAAGTTGCATTCAGTGACACATTTTGGCCATGGTTTACTCCAGGCTGAGTTTCAGGTCTGGTGCATGACACCTTCCCAGCCTTTGTCAATAAGGTTGATACAGTGCAGGACATTGAAGTGTTTCTTCCAGAGCTCTTTCAGAGTCAAGGGCATCTTTGCAGTGGCATTAAATTACCTAGAGAAGAGCACTTTTGTGTACAGCTTCTTGAAGTTGCAGATCATCTGCTGGTCCATGGCTGCACAAGAGGTGTCATGTTGCAGGACGAACTTGACCCTTATGATGTCATACTCTGTGTCCATATCATCCACCAAGGCTGGAGGGCGGGCTGCAGCACTGTCTGTCTGATGGCACCTTTCAGGCAGTTGGTTGTCAGAAAGATTTTTTTTTCTTTTTAATGTGTTTAGTACAGGGTCTACACTATGTAGATTGGACTCATAGTGATCCTCCTGTTTAAAGCCTCCCGTGTGCTGGGATGACAGGCATGCGCCAGCACACTCAGTCTCAATCGCTGTCTCAGTGCACCCCGGGGGTGGGGCTGGCACAGCAGAAGACATTTCTTAATCGTGGGTGTGACTACCTTGTGCAGCCATTCGATGAACAACTGCCTTGTGATCCAAACTATTGCACTGACCCTCCATGTGACAGGCAGACCAGCATTGTTTACATTCTTGAATGCAGGCATAGTTTGGGAATGGTCCACATTCCCAAACCACATCAGGTTCTTTGATGCCATTTTTAATCTTCAAATTAGTGAGATTATTGACTTGGCCATCTTGTACTCCAAGGATAGATCAGTCACATGAATACCATGTTCCTGCTTTTCTACAAGTCCCTCCTTCAATTCAATGGTTATTTTATTCAAAACCTTCTTACCGTTCCTGTTCTGCACATCCTGGTTATGTTCCTTACCACTCTGATCTTTCTTTTCTCTGCAAGCTTACTCAGAACCTTCTTCGGAGCCTTGCTGGACTGAATAATACCTTACAGTACTTTGTGTGCTATACACGCACAATAAATCTTTGCAGCAAGTGTTCACGGGTCTGTCTGTGATCACAATCTCGACTAGAGGGACCCATGACCATGCGTCAGAGTGAAGAAGGTGATGACCACATTTGTGTCAATGTGGGGAAGATGGCCAGGGTCATGCTTGTAACCTGATGTGGAGTTTGCAAACAGAAGCAAAAGTCTGCTGAACACTTCTGTTGGCAAACCAAGTTGTTCATGAACAGAAGCATTCATGAACCAAGAACTGTACGTAACACTCCCACCACAGAAACTTCTATTGGACAGTGCTGCCATAGACAAATGGGGTTTTCTCTGTGGAATTCTGATGAGAAGGGCTAGAGCTGCCAACATTTGTATGCCTCCCCAGTGCTGCAGAATACTGGGGGCCACTGAAAGAGGCCCACTATCTGAGCATGTTGACCACCACCATATACTAGTGACTGGAGGATGCTTTCTGTTGCTACTTCACATTCTAGCAGCACACACTTCTCTTCAAAGAAGAGATGCTAGGTGATCTGAATTACTTAGGGTTTATAGTGTATTTGAGTGACCTTATATTTGAGAAGGTTTTGAGGACCACATTAGAAAGGCTACACTGGGGTGGCGGTATAGCTTAGTGGTAGTGTGCTTGCCCAGCACATGTGAGGCCCTGAGTTTAATCTCCAACACTGAAGGGAGGGAGGAGTGAACTGCATTTAAACTGTAAGGCTTCAGGCGATACAAAAAGATACCTTTGCGCTCTATGTCCTCTCCCTCGAAGGTCAATGAACTCCTCACCATGAGGTCAGCAAAGTTGAGGGATTGCGAGGTGGCACTGGGAGCCAGGCATGGTGGCACACCCCTGTAATCTTAGTACTCAGGAGGCTGAGACAAGAGGAATGCCACAAGTTCAAGGCCAGCCTATCCTACATAATGAGTTCAAAGTCAACCTAAACTGGAAAGTCAGAGCCTATCTCAAAAAGCTAAAACAAAAACAGTAAAGGATGGTACTGGGAATGTGGGCAGTTTTTCACTCTTCATGAATATTAAAGTTATATTCACATAACTATGAAAAGAATTCTGCCCTGAGTTTTTACTATTCTTGGAAATAGAGATAAAGGAATAGACACAACATCCCTGGTCCATGACACTGAAGTAGTGCTGTCTGATAAGTGAGCCTAACTTTGAATTCAGACCTGGGGTTGAGGCCAGATGTTACCACTTAAAAGCTGCACCCTTCTCCAAGCCCTATTCTGTTATCTGGAAAATACAGAATGCTTTTTCTTAGTGCAAAGACTGAATAGAGATAACCTAGATGATTATGATATACAGCCCTGAGGTATATTGAGTTCAAAGTCAATATACGAATTCTGATGAAGCAGTAGCTATAATCATTTTCATTCATAGTCTTCAGGTTCAATAATCCGTTCCTGGGAATAACTTCTGTTCTGAGTACCTTCACATTTCAAACAATATGAATATTTTTTTCTTTTAAAAATGTATTTCATTTTTAATTGATACATGATAATTATGCATGTTTGTGAGGTATGTGGGATATTTCAGTGCATGGATACAGTGCCTGATGATCAAAGTAAGTGACATCTGTCACCTCAGACATGCATAATGTCATAAAAATCTTCTCTGATAACTCTCATAATGCTCAGTTAATTGTTGTCAACCAAATGTATCTTACTCTAGTGCTCTAGGGTACTAGAGCACATTCTGTTTCTTTGATTATGCCCCTCTACTCACTAGCCCTCCTCTCTACCTCTCCTCTTCCACTCTTCCAGGCTCTGGTCACCACCATTCCACTTTCTGGTTCTTCCAAACAAACCTTCTTAGCTTCTACACATAAGTGAGAATATCTAGTTAAATATTTTTTTTCTTTTCCTTTAAACCCCTAGGCTCAAGTGATCCTCTTGCCCCTCCCTCCTGAATAGCTGAGACCACAGGTACATCCACTTTACCCAGCAAGCTACTTCTTTCTTTTACTTTTATTTGCATTTATTTTGTTGCTTAATTTATTCCCAATGCTATAAGTTTTTGTGTCTTCAGTTTCTTCTGAGATATCTTATTCATCTGTGCAATGTCTTCCTCTCATTTAGGGATAATTTGTTCCTTTGCAGTAAGGATCAGATGTGGCAGGGGCTCACGGATGGGTGAATGTGCCCATGCATTCTGTAAGTACGGCGGCACATCTTGGGTGCTTAGTTCACCTGGATACGTTCAATGAACAGAGAATCTATGTTTAAATTCTTAAGCTCAGTAGCAGTCTCTGCTTTTTTAAGCACATACAGCAAAACTTCAGCACTCTTTTTGGGCCACCGACCCCGTGTCCAGCCCCTCTGTTTGGCCTGGGCACACCTACCAACTCTACCACTGTAACACTAGAATGGCACACATAGCTTCTGTAAAGTGACATTCTTCAGATCCTTGGTGGCATTTTGGATATGTATATCACTGATGGCCTGGGCACATTTACAGGTGTTCTCAAAGTGAACACAAGAGCTTCCCGGTTCACACTATTTTGTGTGATTTTCTGGGCCAAGACAGTAGCAAACCATTTCCGTAGGTCACCTCAGGCTGCTTACTTAGGAAGCATCAAATAACTATTTTTATGGGCTGCTTTGAGGTCAGCCTTTCTGAAGGTACTTCATGCACAATTGCTTTATGAATCATAAACTAAAGAAAATAAGATCTGTGGCATAACACCCAAGCAGGAAGATAGCCAGTGTATGCAAGGATCCAGTCTCTTTTATTCATTAAGAGCGTATATTCATTTGTGTTGTGTGTAGTAAGGAAACACTGAAAACAATATTAGAAATTGAATTATTAGAAATCATTCCCAAAAATGTCCACTAGGGCTGGGAATGCAGCTCAGTGGTGGGTGCTTGCCTAGAATGCACAAAGCCCTGAGTTCAATCCCCAGTACCACCAAAAAAAAAAAAAAGCCAAATGTATTAGCTGACCTGAATAAATTCTTTTAATATAGGCAGAAGTGAAAAAACCCAAGGCCAATCATGTCCTATGTCCCAGCATCCCCAAGACACCCTCAAATGGACATGAGCCACCATGTAATCAAGAATGTGCAGTCACCACTGGGCACGGTGGTGCCACTTGCAGTGCCAGCTACTTGGGGGACTGAGAAAGGAAGATTGAAAGTTTGAGGCTAGCCTAGGCAACTTAGTGAGACCCTCTATCTCCCCCCCC
>NW_004524587.1:9064739-9079765 GCF_000260255.1 Octodon degus
TTCAGGGTCTCACTACTAGACTGGACTCATAGTGATCCGCCTGTTTATAGCCTCCCAAGAACTGGGATTACCACACCCAGTCTCAACTGCAAGCTCAGGGCACCCTGGGGGCGGGGCCAGCATGGCAGGCCTGGGGATCAAACTCCCAGCCTCTGTGCCTGCTTCCAGACATTTTAATCCACTGAGCTATTTGGCCAGCCCTCCAAAATAATTTTTAAAGGACTGGGAGTGTAGTTTAGTGGAAGAGCACTTCCCCGGATTCAACTCCCAGTACAGGAAAAAGAAAGGAAGGAAAGGAAGAAGGAAAGGAGAGAGGGAGGACGGGAGGAAAGGAGAAAGGAAAAGGGTTCAGTCAGAACTATAAACGAGTTCAAAATTGATTAACTGGATACACCCCAAGCAGCAGTGCGGCCTCACACATAACATGATATACCAATAACAGCAAGCAAGAAAAGCATAACAATTTAAGATGAATCTTAAGAGTTATTGTGAAATTTAAGAAATGAAAGCTCAGAAGAATATGCATGGCAAAAAAGGTCACAGTGGGGAAAAATCCAACTTGTCTAAAGTGGTCACTATATGCACAAGCAAAGACTCGTTACTCCCGAGGCAGCCGCCTGAGCAAAGGGATGAGGAGGTGCTTTGACAAGGTTTGCTTGTGAGGTTTTGTTTTTACTTAAGCCGTAGTTCCTTTATTTACGCTGTATTCTTTGTGAATTGTAAAGACAGCATCTTGTTAGACTGCCCAGGCTGAGTGGACTTGGAACCTTATCCCTGAGCCTCCCAGAGTCTGGCATTGCAGTGGATCCACTACACCCAGTAAGGTTGTACCTTTGTGCCTTAATGGCATTTCATGACTTAAACTATTTTACAGCAAATCCAAATGGAAAACAAGTACAAAATGGTTTTCCATATGACTTCAGTTATACAGAATGCTCCAGGCATGGGGGGAATGAGCAACGGTCATTTTCTCTGGGCAGTAGCCTGTACTGGGATTTACACCCTCTTTCCTTGTATATGTTTTATCTTTCCCACTTTTTATTTTTTCTATTTTTTATTTTTTTGTGGTTTTACCGAAGCACAAATAAACATGCACACAGGCCGTCTACTCGTTTTCTTCACTGTGCAGCCTGGCGTTGGTATTGGTGACTCAGATGGCTAGCTGGGCTGCTCTTTCCACGATGGCCTTGCGGTTCTGAGGGGAGACGTTGTGAGCAATCTCTGCGCAGTAAGACTCGTTGCACATCAGCAGCACCTGCAGCTCCTTAACATTGTGCACCAGGAACTTCCGGAAGCCACTAGGCAGCGTGTGCTTTGTCTATTTGTTACTTCCGTAATCTATGTTGGGCACCAAGATCTGGCCTTTGAACCTCCTCCGCACCCTGTTGTCGATGCCTCCGGGTTTCTGCCGGTTGCGCTTCATTTTGACAAAGCTGTCTGACTGGTGTGGGTTGAACTTCTTGGTCCTCTTCTTGACGATCTTGGGCTTCACGAGGGGTCTGAGGGCCGCCATGGTGGCAAGTGGGAGATGGCTGCCGCCTCCGCAGGCAGCGCCAAAGAAGAGAGCCTTACCCACTTTTTATATTGAACAAGTATGACTTTTTAAAAAAAATTTATTTGTGTGTGTGTGTGTGTGTGGCCAGCTCAGCCCACCAGGGGGCGGGGCTGGCTGGCATGTGGTGCTGGGGGATTGAACCGCAGTCCCTGTGCTTTGCTAAGCTTGTTCTAAGTAGGTGCTTTAGACCACTGAGCCATCTCACCAGCCCAGAGTATGACTTTTAAAATAAGAATAAAAGCAGAACCACCAGCTGCCCATGTATAGATCTTCAATCCACATCCACAACTCTATAAAACAGAACTCCTTGGAGGAAAAGCGAACTCTCTGCGCCAGAAAGAACCAGGAAGGAAGGAAGAGACGCACAATTGAAATCAATAGCAGGCAGCCTTCACAGGTTCTGGTCGCTTGTGCAATGATAAGGCCCGAGGGCAGCCCGCCAGATCCTTCTGGAGAAGGTCCCAGAAGTCACCCAGCGCCTGCTCCACTCTCTCTTCTGAAGCCTGGAAAACGTGCCAGCGGCAGGGTAAGAAAAAGAGATATTATTATTTAACAATAACTAGCACTTTAAAACACTTTTTGTCATAATATTGTGTTAGGGATTTTGTGTGTATGAATCCTACAGTTCAGAACCATACTATAAGGTAGGTGTTGCCAGATAAATGAATACTTGTAATCCCAGCATTCTGGGAGGCTGAGGCAGGAGAATCAAAAGTTCAAGCACAGCCTGGCAGCTTAGCCGGAGCCTGTCTAAAACTTAAAAAAAAAAAAAATTAAAGCTGGGGTTGTAAACTAGTGCAAAAGCCTTAAGTCAATCCCCAGAAACAAAAAACAAAAGATTTTTTTTTTCATCCTTATTTTACGGTGATAATCTAGGGCTCAGCGAAATAGAATGACTCGCCCAGACCTGTGACATGACAGTCTAGCTCCACAACTCCGTCACAATTTACACCACTCCTGTGCATCTATTGTTTTAGTCTGGTGACAACCACATACAGTAAGTAGCTCTGAGCAAGCATTTTATTTTCTCTAGGGCTAAAGATGGTAACTAACAAGTTACCATCTTTAAAGACATTTCCTTTTTCCTTAAGGGCGAACTTTCTCCTCAGCTCCACCCGAACTCCCAGAACACATTTATTGCCTCTTACGGGAGGCGTAATGATGTTAGATATGACACAGAGGCTGAGAAATGTTACCTCCCCAGGGTGGAGTGAGTGAGCAAGCAGGTGGAGAGCAGAAATAACTTCCACATTTTCTCCTCACACGTAAGAATAAGAGGGGAGAGGAAGGTTTAAGGTCCTGTGGGCACGTGGCTGCAGCTGCTGGCTGACGTCCCTTTCAGCCTCATCTGCCTGCTCGCCAGCCCAGCCGGCTCCTCTTGCACGGGTCCCAAGGGAGTCGACCTTCTGCTGTCTCAGAGGAGTCAACATTCCAGGATTGTCTCCCGGCCAGGTAGGAGAATGCTTCCTCCTTTGCTTTTCCGAGCCCACTAGGAGTCGTCTCCACACCCCTTGAGTCTCGTGGGTGGCAAAGCTGCTAATGTCGCACTTTCCAGGGAGCCAGGGCTTTCTCAGGCCTGTTTTGCGAGGTGGGTCTTTTCCTCAGCAGAAGGGAGAGGGCAGTGAAACAGACAGATATGCAAATAGGGAGGAGGAGGAGGAGGAGGAAGAGAAATGAGGAGGAGGAGGAGGAAGAGAAATGAGGAGGAGGAGGAAGAGGAATGAGGAGGAGGAGGAAGAGGAATGAGGAGGAGGAGGAGGAGGGGGCTGAGGAGTTGGTGAGTCAGAGAGCAGGGCTCAGCCTGGCAGCCGTGAGCCTCTCAGAAGCAGGGGAAGCCTAAGCCATTCACCAGGTAAGGAGAAGATTCTCTGGGTCTGCTTCCCAAGGCCAGCATGCTTCCCCAGGGCTGCTGGACCAGAGGATCAGGTAACATCTGGCAGCTAAGCTAAGGTTTCCACTGCTGGCAGGAGGGTGGGTAGTGGAAAGTGAGATGAATCTGAGACACCAGAGGAATCTTCAGGCAAAACCTGGGCTGCCTCCCACCAGCTCCCTCGTCTCCAGGGACCCCCCCTCCCTGAAGAGCTCAAAAAAGCCTACAATGGGGGTAGGACTGTCTCGATGTACTTTTGTACATGGTTCCCCGGTACATCTGATCCACTTTGAACTGGACTCTGGAGCTCAAGTTTCCCTACTTCCCACAGCTGTTCCCTGCTCTCTGCTAGGAGAGGGGGCAGGAGGTGCAGAGAGCTGCAGGTTTTCTCTGGCCCAGGTGGGATACAGCCCAATCTCAGAAAACTCTCAGACCTTGCACCCCAAACACCAGAGTTCTGACCCAGGCAAAGCTATTACAGCCAATGAATCCATCAAAGTTCAGCCCATTTATTTTGAAAAAATGGGAAAGTAATTCATCCTTGTCCTAAATGTCTTAAGGGATTATTTTCACAACTGCTCCTCCAAGGACTTTGAGAATTATGAAACACCACATGTATATAAGGCAGGATTCATGGGGCCAGTGTATCAGCAAAGGTAGAGGGGACCTGTGTTAAGGGGCCTTGGACCAGTCTGGAACTTCTGACTGGAATATTTTTAGATATGTAAAATAAAAATAATACCTTGCCAATCTTTCTTCCTGGGTCAATGAAGGTACCGCAAACAAGAGGAAAAAAGCTCTACAAATGTTTGCTCCCTCAGTCATTCACTGGTAGGCGTTTGAGTGCCTGTTACGCGCCAGGCACCGTGCTGGCAGTGGAGACGCTGTGCTGGTGAGGACCAGGTCTAGCGCTTCTGGTGCTCTGTCCACTTTCGGGTTTATTCCAGGGGTAGCTCTTACCCCCAGAGCTTGGCTCCCCAAGTTTCCCAGGTCTACACGCTATTTGTAAGGAGGACAGTGTCCCCAGCCCCTCACTGTTCCTTCTCTTTGCAAGGTACCTTCTTCTATCTCCAGTTTCTGCTTGCAGGGCATAATCTCACTGGGAAATATGCCTAGTGGCTGGAATCAGGGCTTCTTAAATTGCTACCTGTTTGAGTTTGTTTGTTTTTTTCTCACAATTCCCTTTTTGTCTGTCAGTACCTACATGGCACTGATCTTGGGGATTCCTATACATTCAGTCCCCTGGAAGGAGGCTGCTGGATGAAGGTGCCTTCGTGAGCTCTGTGCCCCCCGAAGGCTCTCCCTAATCACCACCCCTTTGGAGGTATTTTAGGAGAACCCTAAAGGTTCTCTTGACTCTTTGGCAATGGTGTTTCTTTGGCCTCCAAGGTGACACCAGTCACCCATCAAGGTGGCAACAAGTGTTCCGATCCCCTCCTTTGTGGATGGGATTGATGTGAAGAGCTCAGTTTGTTTTTTGCTTTTACCCTGCCCGCCTTGTAACTAAGATGGTTATGACGGGGCTGCGTGTCACTGCCAGGGGACTTTTATTTTTCACTAAATTTTTCTCTTAAAATGATTTTCATGAGTTTCTTTCTCTTAGTTTGAATTATCTCATGCTCAGTGTAGAAGTTATTTTTTTAGGAAGAAGTTGACTATCCCATACATCTCCAAACCTATGCCCTCAATTGAATACCTTGCTCTCTGCAACTGATGCAGTGTTGGTCATGTGCTCAGTATTCCACAGTCACCTACATTTTAATAACTGATGCTAAAGACTTTCCACATGCATTTTATAAGTTTCAGTTTCTTTTTTTTTTTAATTTATTTATTTATTTATGTGTGTGTGTGTGTGGCCAGCTCAGCCCACCAGGGGGCGGGGCTGGCTGGCATGTGGTGCTGGGGGATTGAACCGCGGTCCCTGCGCTTTGCTAAGCTTGCTCTAAGTAGGTGCTTTAGACCACTGAGCCATCTCACCAGCCCCAAGTTTCAGTTTCTTGAAGGAACACTGTTATGGTTTAGATAGAAAAGCCCCAGAGATGGGCCTTTTGAAAGGGGATCATCATGAGAACTCTAATTTCACCCATGGATTAATCAATTCACTAGTGAGATGATAATTTGTTGGTATTACTGGGAGGTGGTGGAAAAACCATGCTTCCTTGAAAACTAGATCTATCTGGAAAATAATCAGCCTCGACTATCCTCTTGTTTGGTGGCTACTCAGTAATGCAGATAGGGTGAGAGCAGGCTGATTGGGGCTGGCAGCTTTGAGATCCGGTTTTCAAGGCTGATTATTTTCTAGATAGGTCTTATTTTCAGGGAAACAGGGAGGTAGTGGGGCCTAGTGGAAGGAAGTAGGTCCTGTGGCTGTGACCTTGTGTGACCTTGTGTGGCTGATAGCTTATTGTCTGGCTCTTTCCCTTTCTCTTGGCTTCCTCGCTGATGTGGGGTGATCAGTTTATTTTGTACTGAACTGTTCCACTGTGATGTCTCAGCTTTGCCACAGGCCTAAACGCAATGCAGTCAGCCAGCGTGGCCTGAAACCTCTGAAACTATGAGCCAAACTAAATCTTTCCTCCTCTACGCTCATTTTCTCAGGTATTTTCTCCCAGTGAGGAAAGGATAACTAACAAAGCTCATTTGGTTATCGTCTTTCTAGCAATGACTACATCTCTTCCCATACTCATCTGATTATGGACTTCATTTATTTGACAAGTGTTTGAGGAACCCTAATCACTTGTGGAATTGTTGTACACTTATATGCAAGATGAAACACTGCCTTTCTTTTAAATTCTAGTGGTTCACTGGAATGACACATGCATACACAGCTGTTTCCTGCAAAGTGAGACTGATGATGATGAAATGTTTTGAAGGAAAGGAGATTCTTTAGGGGAGAAAATGGCCAGGGGACAGATGCTTGAGGGACCAGTAACACTTCTGCCAATGTCTCAGGGCTCCTAAATAATAGGGCATGCTTTGAAGCACTGAAAAGTTGAATCTGCAGCTGAAGGTACTAAAAAAGTGAGGGGGAAACCAAGGATCAGACCGTCAAGGACTGTGTGCGTGAGGCTTGAGGTCTGGGCTGAATCCTGTGTGTAGTGGAAGGTTACCAAAGGATTTTTAAACAGAGAAATGGCAGATTTGTGCTTTTAGAAGGTAGCTTTGGGCAGCAGTGAACGATGAAGAATGCTGAGAGGCAGAGTGGAAGGCGCTGTTCTGCTGCTGACTGGAGACGAGCTGACTGGGAATTTTGGCACTAGGAGAGAGTGGTGCAGTGGTGCACCCCAAGAGCTTCCTCTCCACCAGGGAGCGCAGTGTTGCCTGTGTCCCCTCACTTCTGCCAGGGCCTGAGGAGCATCTGCCTCCACTGCTAGTTGCAGTCCGCAGAGTTCCGTGGTGTCCTGGCAGCCTCCCAGGTGTTGTCCACAGCCCAGAGGCCTTGGACACAACTTGCTTCACAAAAACATACTTTTTCTAGCCAGGGAAAGTGTTCATGAAAAATAAAACCAAAGAAAGAACTCTGCAGGAATTCCTGAGAACTGTGGCCACCTGAAGTCTGAGAACAGCTGGGGAAGGTTAGGAGGCCCAGCTCCAGCTTGAGGAGGGAATGGGCTCGAGGCCAAGGGCAGTTGGCAGGCAAGGAGGGCATAGTGCTGTTGAGCCCAACAGGACAGCGTTGGCCCAAAGCTAAGAAGGAGAGAGGGAAGGTGGCCGTTGAAAGGCCTGCTTTCCTAATCCCCAGGAAATGTTAGCTTTTTCCTACAGCAATTATTGGCCCTGCTTAGAAAAATTCTGAGTCTCCCTCCAATTGTGCACAAGCCAACTTCGCATTTCCTTTCCCCTTTTGCTCCATTGTTTCCTATGTTTAGCTTAAACTCTTTCTCCTGCTCACTGTGCCTAAGCAGAAACTCCTGTGCTCGGGTCATGTGGCCCACCTTGGGGGGGCTTATCAATGTTAATTATCAATAATGGCTTAGTTTTTAATCACTCTATCTTGATCTCAAGTTTTAAGAACTAGGAGACTATTTTAGCTGGTCTTCTACTCCACATGGCCAAAACTACAAGATAGAAATCACCACCCACTAGCATTTCCCCAGCAGACAGTGAAGAAGAGAGGATCTTCACTAGATGCTTGTGGCATGTCCATGGGAAAACCATCCTTGTCATGAATAGATGAAAAGAGATGTCCTTCCACGGCCACACAAGGCCGCTTGGGTCATTGTACCCTTCCCAGAAGGGTCAGGGGACTTCCACGGAAGCAAAGCGAAAGCTTCTTCAGGAAGCAAGCTGCAAACTCCAGGACTCACATCCCAGGCTGCTCAACTCATCCTGTAAAATCCACCTTTGAATATTTCTGGAGCTCTAGCAAAGGAAATGGTTTGTGCCCCGTGTGAAGGGTGTCTGAGTGGTAGGTGTCAAGTTCCCTCACGCACACATTCTCTGACTCAGTAAGCACACGTCTAGGAATTTTTCTTGCATACATGTGCAGAGATATGTGGACACGGAGGTCATTGCTGAAGCATTTGAAATGACAAAAGATTTAAAACCCCACCAGTGAGGAAACTGGTTCAATAAATTGCTGTATATATGTACAATAGAATCTCTGTGGTAGAAAGGAACAAGGAAACTCCTGGTGTATTTCATAAAAAGTGCCCCAGGACATATTACGAGGGAAAAACTAAGGTGCTGCAGAGGGAAATAACTTACTGTTTTTGTGTGTAGGTTTTAAAGGGGGAAAAATTATGACTACATATATGTTTGAATTATCTTGTCTGTACATAAAGCAACTAAAATACACACACAAAAAAATAAACCCAGCTGCTAAGTAGGGGCAAATTGGGAAATAAGCTGAAAGGAGGCAAGTATGAGAGGTGGGCTTTTCACTGTACGCTGACAAGACACCAGCTGGTAGATAAACACTAACTGTGGTTAAGACATGGAGGTTACCAATCCAGCAACTAGTGAAATCCTTCTGTCTTCCTTCCCCAGCAAAATATTGACTCCTTTTAAAGATGAGTCATCATTCCTGTCTACAAATCATTCTAGAGGCTTTCTTACTTATGACTGCAGGCTCCTCCTTTGGGCCTGCAAGATTGTCCCTTCCTTGTCATATGTGTTAAATGTCTGGGTGTGCGACACTTCCCATCTTTCCTTCCTGCATGCAGAATGTTAGGAAAGCTTCATTTTACATATTGAGCCTGTGTAGACTTGCCACCCATAAGAATGACCCTTTTAAAGTAATTCCAGGGGCCGGGGAGGTGGCTCAGTGGAATAAGTGCTTCCTTGGCAAGCACAAGGGTCTGAGTTCAATCCCCGGTTCCGCAAAAAAAAAAAAAAAAGTAATTTCAGCCAAAGGGCCGGTCAGATAGCTCAGTGGATTAAAGCATCTGCTTAGGCAGATGCAGGAACTGGGGTTCCATCCCTGGGGTACCATGCCAGCCCTGCCCCTGGGGCACACTGAGATGGTGATTGAGACTGGGCATGGTGGCACACGCCTGTAATCCCAGTGCATGGGAGGCTGAAAACAGGAGGATCACCATGAGTCAGATCTGTGTAGTGAGACCCTGTAGACCCTGTACTAAATACGTTAAAAAATAATAATAAAATAAAATACTTTCAGCCATGTACAATTACCTAATAAAAACTTTTTTAATGATTGGTAATTTGTCAACAGGAAAATAGAATGGGAATCTCTCTCCCTCTCTCTCCATCTCTCTGCCTCTCTCTCCTTCTCTCTCCCTTTCCCTCTTTCTCTTGCTCTCACTCTCCTCGTTTTCTCTCTCTCTGTACTAGGGATTGAACAAGAGCCTTCTCACTCAGCTACACATCTGGCCCTTTCAAAAAATATTTGAATTTGGGTGTGGCAGCACATGCTTGTAATCCCAGTATTTGGAAGGCTGAGACAGGAGGATTGCTGCCCTTTACACAGTGAGACTATCTCAAAAATGATTTTTTTTTTATTTTTAGAATGCATGTCACTCAGCTCTCTCTAAGTTACTAAGTTACCCAGGCTGGGCTAAAACTTGGAATAGCTATCTGCTTCAGACTCCCAAAGTGCTGCAATTACGGGCATGCGCCACCCTTCCCAGCATTGTTTATCTTCCTTATTAAAGCTAGAAGGGGGATTTTCTTGAGTATATAGTAAAATGCAAATTAGCACCTCACCACTATTAGTATTTATACTATGTGCAGTAGCTAGTGCATTTATGTCAGGATCACCCAGAGTAATCTAGCTTCATGTAAGAAACAAGGTTCAAATTTCCCTAGAACTAATCCTCTAGCACGGAACTGAGGACAATGGCCTTCCATAACAAGCCAGCCCTAGCAGCAAAAGGAGTTAAGTTTAGGCTTATCGTCAGCCTGTGTGGCTTTCATGTCAATTATAAAATGGAAACCCTTTATTTGATATCTAATAATAGGAAAGCCATTCTAATAGGCTTTTCTGACGAGACCAAGACACTTCACTATCATTACAGAGGTCTTTGCAGTGCTTTTGTTTTGTTTTTGAGACAGGGTTTTGCTATGCCGTTCAGGATGGCCTTGAACTCCCTTGTAGTGCAGGCTGGCCTTGAAGTGATTCTCTTGTCTCAGCTTCCCTAATGCTGGGATTACAGTTGTGTGCCACCATGCCCAGCTATAGAGATTTTTTTAGAAATAATAAATATCTTAATTCTTGATGACATGGCCATTTCCAGGGCTGGTTCAGTACACAACCTGCCCATATACTAAGCACGTATTGCTGAGTGGTCAGGCCTCCTGCAAGCAGCTGCACAGCGGTGAAAGGACCCCACTATGACAGCTCTTAGGTTGGCTTAACACACTTCCAGTCAGCTGGTAAGGAAGTAATGATTGTTCAAAAAACAGATTCAGATAACTTATTACCTACACAGACACAAGCTTAGCATTGAATTGGCTCCCCTACATCCTTTGTACAATAGGATGAGACTAAACCAGAACAGACCAAACAGCAAGTGCCCATCACATTGAAAAGACAACTCTAAAGCCACGTAGTTTTATAGCCTACAGGCTAGTCTTTCGGGAGACTGAATAGGAAATGTCCCATGGTTACATAAAATTGGGGGGATGGGTACAAAGGGCCCCATGGCAATCCAGGGTGGGACCATGAGAAGCGGCCTTGGAGTGTTCTTTCATGGGTGGCACTTCTTTGGTTTCAGGAGGATCACAAGGCCTTTAACCAAGACTTAGGTCACACCGAGATTGAGCTTTGCCTTCATGGCCTCTTTGAAGATACCACCATGGTGCCATGGGGAAGTCCTTCCCCTGATTAGGTATCCTTGGTAGTCTGGTGGCCAAAAACAATCAAAGGGGAGGAATTAAAGACCCTAAAAGATATAAATAATAGGAGACAAGACTTGATCTAGAGAAGGATTTCTGCAACGGATTGTAGGATTGTCTGGACTTCCTACCCTGCTCTTTGCAGAGGGGTGGGGAAGGGGGTTTTGCTTGAAAGGAGAAGGAAAGCAGATGCCCACAGCGCAGCCTAACTCAGCCCCTTTTGCTTGTTCTTTCAAGGTGTCCCACTGGAGCACAATGATACTGCCCAAAAAACTGAGGCTGCTCCTGTTTCTGGCTTTGCAGATAGCTGTCTTGGCTCTCTTCATCTACCTGTATGACAGTTCCCTGCCTGGGAAGGAGGAGCCCAGACCCGTGCATGTGCTGATCCTGTCTTCCTGGCGCTCTGGCTCTTCCTTTGTAGGGCAGCTTTTTGGACAGCACCCAGATGTCTTCTACCTGATGGAGCCCGCCTGGCACGTGTGGATGACGTTCACCCAGAGCACCTATTGGAGGCTGCACATGGCCGTGCGCGATCTGCTACGCTCAGTCTTTCTGTGCGACATGAGCGTCTTCGACTCGTACATGAATCCTGGTCCTCGGAAACAATCCATCCTCTTCCACTGGGAACACAGCCGGGCCCTCTGCTCCCCTCCTGCCTGCAACATCTTCCCTCGGGACAACATCACCTACCATGCTCACTGTAAGCTCCTGTGCCATCAGCAGCCCTTCGAAGGGGTGGAGGAGGCCTGCCGTTCCTACAGCCACGTGGCCCTCAAGGAGGTGCGCTTCTTCAACCTGCAGTCCCTTCACCCGCTGCTCATGGACCCCATGCTCAACCTGCACATCGTGCACTTGGTCCGGGACCCCCGGGCTGTGTTCCGTTCTCGAGAACACACCACAGTAGAGCTCATGACTGACAGTCGCATGGTGTTGGGGCAGCTTTGGCAAATGCTCAAGGAAGAGGACCGGCCATATCAAACCATGCAGATTATCTGCCAAAGTCAGATGGAGATATTTAAGGCTATCCAGTTCTTGCCTGAGGCTCTACGGCGGCGCTACCTGCTGGTGCGCTATGAAGATTTGGTGCGAATGCCCCTGGCCCAGACTTCCCGGATGTATGAGTTCGTGGGGTTGAAATTCTTTCCTCATCTCCAGACTTGGGTGCACAACATCACGCGGGGCAAGGGTATGGGTCAGCATGCCTTCCACACAAATGCCAGGAACGCCCTCAACGTCTCCCAGGCTTGGCGCTGGTCCTTGCCTTTTGAAAAGGTTTCTCGACTTCAGACAGTCTGTGGTGATTTTATGGATTTGATGGGCTACCTCCATGTCAGATCCCAGGAAGAGCAGAAAAACCTAAAGCTGGATCTGCTATCTAGCTGGAGGCCCTTGGAACAAGTGTACTGAGAGGGATGAGGAGGTCTGTACCTGCCTGGTCCTGGCCTCAACTCCATTCCCTGGATGCTCTGAGCCTTAACTGGGTCTCTGTAAGTTATGCACATTGCATGTGAATCAGGCCCATTTACACTCAAGCAGAGGAAGCTTTGTGTCTAAACTCTGGTCTAAAAAGTCAACTCAGGAACCTTATGTGAGCAGCACGTTCCATAGTGAAATGTAATATAGCCTGTCTTCTCTTCTTGCCTGTCTATCTGAGCATACCGTGGAGACTCTTCGTGTGTTAGACACCATGCAGTATTGGTGGAGAAGACCCATAAACCTCCCTGTCTGCATCTTCCTCAGTAGGAAAAAGGAGAGACAATAAAAAAACAGGGAAGTCGGTCTTGCACCAGAGGTTTCACCAGTCCATTCCAAAGACACGAACTCTAAACCCTCAGAGTTTCCGGAAGAGTGAAGGAAGAAACTGATGCCTGTCTTGAGCTTATGGTCACAGCCATCATTATCACAAACACAAAGTTTACTCTGCACAACTGAGCAAGCTCTTAAACCCAGGAGGTGGCTGACTTCTATTGGGACATTATTCCCCTCGTGTGTTCCTATCACACACAGGCTCGCTCTGTGAAGCTGCCATCCAGGACCACTTCAATTCCAAAATAAGATTCTGTTTAGAATGTACCCTTATATGCCTTCTAATTACTATTTATCCTATTTTTATGGGACCCTACTCTAAGAAGATATCATTTTTATAAATTTCTATAATTCGTTATTACCTATCACATGGATAGGTAGACAGACAGACAGACAGACAGACAGACAGATAATAGATAGATGGATAGATAGATCTTAAAATTGGGTAGTAAATAGACAACCAGCAACTCAGTTCTTTTTTGTATGAGGCCTCATTTGTAATAATGCCTCATGCATCACCTAAGGGCCTACCAAAATAATTTTTACTCTAATCCTTAAGCCAGAAGACCCCTATCCTGGTACTCATCTTCCCCTGGTTCCAGTCTCTGCCTCCCCTAGGAAGAAGTCTTTCCTCCCAGGCTTCACAGATGCCCAGCTCTATCTGTGCCTCAGAATCACAGGCTTCAAATGCACACTGCCAGGACTTGCCTCAAATCTGTTGGGTTTGGCGTCTCCCAGTGTGGAGCAGGGATTCTGGGTGCTCATCATGCCGCCAGCCTGGAGCTGGACACCCTGCGCCAGGAACCAGCACCATTTACCGTCATGCTCCAAGGGAGGTCACGTTCAGCACGTGCTGGCTGTGGATGTAGCGTGGTGGCACAGTGTCCATCTGGCAAGCACAAAGCCCTGAGTTCAACCCCCTATACCAAAAAAGCAGGCGAATCACTACAAGTCTGATATAGTAGTGAGACCCTGAACACCCTGTAGACCCTTCCCTAAAAAAAAAAAAAAAAAAAAAAAGAAGGAATTTGATCCTTATATATCAGCACGTGCTGAGTACACGTGTCTGCTAGTATTTGCTGCCACCTCTGTTACTGCTGTTATCACTACTGTCCTCCAGTCATTAAAAAGATGATTTTAAAAAGTGTACCTGTCTGAAACTTCACAGACCTCTGAGTCTTGTCTGTTTTTTGACATCTTGCTTTATGTCTAAACCTGAGATTCAGCCATTTCATCTTTCCTTTTGTCCCCTTGCGGTGTTTCTCACTTCATAAAATTTCCTGGACATCAGACCTCTATGAAGCTTCCAAAGCAGTGTAAGAATACATTGTCCCTAAGGCTTAGCATAAGGTCATAGCAGATGGTGCAGTGAACGGAGAGATAGGGGATAGAGAGGGAACCCACTCTCATAGGTTCACCGTCTCTGCTTTTCTCTCCCCATGTCCACCTTCTGCTGAATAGTTTTATTTATTTAGTTAGTTTGTGGGAAAAAGATAAAACAAAATTTCATAACAAATAATAGGAGTATATCAGTTAAAACACTGCATGTTGTTATCTCAGTGTATAATATATGGACATAAAATTTTTCCAACCAATATTAGCACAAACATTCCTATTTAATGATCTGAGAGACACTAATCATGTAACTGACTGGCATTTTTCCCCTTTCCCTACTGTCCTTTCCTCTTTAATCTATCCTAGTTCCTTTCTCTGAATCACTTTATTATTAATTATTATTATTATTATTATTATTATTATTATTATTATTGTGCCTACTGTGTACTAAGCTCTGAACTAGGTGTTTCATACACATTTTTCAGCTCTCAAGATCCTTAAATACAAGACTTAAGTGTGTTTAAATGACATTTCTACAGGTCTGGATTCATGAGGATAAGAGAAGATTTGATGAAAGGCCCCTGTTTTTTTGTTTATTTGTTTGTTTGTTTGTTTTGTTTTTTGCTAAGCGACACATTTCATTTCAAGGAATACTAATACTAGGCCAGGGAGATGGCTCAGTGGAATAAGTGTATCACTGGCAAACTCAGTGGCCTGAGTTCAATCCTTGGTTCTGAAAAACTAAAACTAAAAATATATCAATACACTCAATTAAGGCTACAGCTTTAGTAAGACTATCTGATTGGCAAATGACTCAATTAATTTTTGACCCTACTTCTCACCGGTAAAGTTAATCAAATATTCTTCCATGCCACAGAAATCTTGGCAGTACAGTATCTGGCCTTCTGACAACATCTTACGAATATTTGTAGATGATATAGAACATGCATATATTTTTCAAAGAAATATTTTTTCTGGATGAGTCTCCACAGGCCAGTGCAAATAGACAGCATTCAGGTCCAGTTGGCCATCGGGATGGCAAATCGTGCTGCACTGGAGGAGCTGGTGGGACTTCAAGGGGAGCATGTGCGTGGCCTCAAGCACCAGAAGGGCGAGGCAGATCAGTTGGAGGAAGAAGTGGCAATACTCCTGAAACTGAAGGCA
>NW_004524587.1:9079865-9081201 GCF_000260255.1 Octodon degus
AAAAAAAAAAAAAAAAAAAAAAAAAAATCTACTTTAGCACAGCTCTAATTTCCTAAGTTCCAAGTCTTAGATGCATGGCGGGGTTGGCATCTCGGAGCCTTATTTGTGAAGGACGGCCTTTGGGGTGCTCCAGTGAAGTAGCTGCTAACCACCGGAAGTTATGTAGTTTTCTATTTATTAAAATTAGAGAGCTTTAGACGATGAATTTAACTGTTCAACTGCTGGATGATACAAACATGAACTTAAAATTTAATTCTGACAGAAAAAAAAAAAAAGGAAATTAGAGAGCTGGGGAGATAGCTCAGTGACATAAGTGCCTGCCTAAGTGCCTGTTTGGCAAATGCAAGATCCTGAGTTCAATCCACAGTAGCAAAAAATTAAAATAAATAAAATTAGAAACTCAGCTCCTCAGTTGCATAGCTGCGTGCCAAGTGCTCAATTACCTATTGGGTGAAATGAGGAAAAAAGGATCATTTCCACCGCTGCAAAAGTTCCAATGGAAGGCTCTAGTCTGAGTTCATCTTTTTACTTGTGAGTAGCCTCTCATCCCTCACCAAAGAGCTTAAAGAATATATACAGTACTATAATACAATTTTGTCTTTCCTTTTTTTTTTTTTTTTTTTTTTTCGTTTGGTGCTGGGGATGGAACTCAGTACCAAAACACTTGCCAGGCAGGGGCTTATGCTGCTCAGCTATCTGCCCAACAATAGTGGCATTTTTTAATCACAGAAGACTGTATCATATCCAGCTGTGCTCTATAATGTCTTTTATAACCTGACCCAGTATTGAATGAGATCGAGAGAAGGATGGAATGGTCTTTTACTCATGCCATCGGAGGCCAGCACTGGGATTCATATGCAAGAGCGAGAGCACTCCCTATCAGGAACATGGGGCTCTGTGGGACCGAAAACTGGTGACGAGTGTGCAGGATCAGACTCTGCTGTGCGCCCCTTGTAACTTGGGGATATGTTCTATCCCCAAGCCAGAAATCAAGAAGCCTTTCTCTGCTTCCTTAGTTTATTTAGGGCCACAAGCCCTAAGAATGAGTATAATCCAAGCTGAGGAGTGAATCATATCTAAATGTCCCAAGGCCAATTTTCAGGGTTGAGGAAATGAGCTCTCTCTCTTGATTGTAAACACAATGTCCTGAAATAGTTGATTGCAGGACAACAATCCATTACTTTACAAAAACTCAAACTCAGCCAGGCGTGGTGACCCATGCCTATAATCCCAGAACTCAGGAGGCTGAAGCAGGAGGATGGCTTTGAGTTTGAGACCAGCCTGGGCTACAAAGTGAGTTCAAGGCCAGCCTGAACTCAAAAGGACAAAAAAAAAA
>NW_004524587.1:9081301-9082492 GCF_000260255.1 Octodon degus
AAAAAAAAAAAAAAAAAAAAAAAAAAAAAAAAAAAAAAAAGTCATCTGTCAAGCCCTAAAGTTTGGGAGAGTCCCAGATTTTCAAAATATTTTTGTCGAGTGAGAAAGACATGGTAGGGAGTGAGAAACAATGTGACTTTTACAGTAATTTAGTAGTATTTCTACCTATAATTACTATATAACTTCACTTTCTGTAATTAGTTCAATTACTCAGTTTTTAATACATTCAAATTAAATCTATATTCTTTTTTCAACTTATGAAAAACTTATGATAGTTTCTGGCCCTACTATGAATTGCTGAATTATTATGGTGGGCATCTAATATGGCTGAAGCCCTTAAAGCAACAGTTTATCTTCCCAGAGACCACCTCCCCGCTGCTTCTCCAACCCAGCCCAGGGTGCAATTTCCTTCCACCTTTCGCACCACCACAGGGAAGACCGCAATCAGCTCCTCAGATATTTCTAAACATCCTCCTCAAACCCTGCCCGCAAGGAAAGTCCATAAAAGCTTTTTTTTGTCTCAGGCTAAAGGATCTACCTGACCCATCTGCCCTCTATCCGCTCCTTGTCTTTGGAGTTAATAAAGGCTTCTTTTATCCTTCTTATCTCTTTACTGTGCCTCCATAAAACCTATCAATGAATACTGATTTCAGAAAATTCTGGAAAGACAGAATCTACTTCTGATAACTTTTGCACAAAATATCTGCCCTTGTATTATCATTCAATATTTAAAAAACTAGCCTATGATGCATTATGTGATTCAATCCTATCCTAATAAGTTATTTTCACTGACTCTAGATATTATCGTGAAATCTACTGACTCTACAGACCAACAAAACAAAAATTCCGGAATGGACATGTTCAAATGACACCGGCCAGTTAATAATAAACCTCAGGTAGGCATTGATCAGAAGTAGTCAAATCCTCAACTAAGCCGGCCCTTTTGTGGAGGACTGGGCCTCTCTTGTAGAGAGCCTATACCACGAATCGCGGCATCAGAACCAAATCCCTAGAGACCACTGGGTGAGGCCTGCTGCATCCCTCGGAGCCTGCGCTAGATTACCCCTCCCATACAGCATGCTAAGATGGCGCCCATTTCCTGCTTCCGCGTTTGCTGTACTTTCCATCTGTGATGATGTAAGATGCCCCCTGAGAATGTAACCAATGATATTGCAATACGTGTTAACCCTC
>NW_004524587.1:9082632-9085037 GCF_000260255.1 Octodon degus
GTAACCAATGATATTGCAATACGTGTTAACCCTCGATTGGATGGCATGGTGATATAAAAGAGACGCCCCGTGAGAGAGGGGGAGGAGAAAGGGAAAGGGACGGAGAGAGGAACTGTGCTCTCTCGGGGCGTACCACTCAGGAGAACGATTAAAGCTTTCCGCTGCACAAATCGTGTTGAGTGCTTTCCTGCTGGACGGGAGGGCGCCCGACACTCTCTATTGCATAAACATCCCTGGTCCTTAACACTGTGTTAAGCACAGTGCTGAGGAACAGCAGGAACCAATAACCAGAGCCCAGATATAATACCCAGCTAAAGTGCACCTTCCCGCATTCTACTCACTTAGTGGGCACTTGCCCACTGCCACGGGGTTTTCTATGTGTGGTGGGTGCAGCAGTAATCATAGCTGGCAAAAGTTCCTCCCTCCATGCAAGAGACAGCGGAACAAACAGTAAACAAAGACCTGTCAGAGGCTAAGTGCTCCCGTAGGGTGAAAGCAGGGGGAGGGGCTAAGGAGTGAAGGAGCCGTCTTCACTGAGGCAGGGCTGCTTGAGCAGCGTGACTCTGCAAATGGACGGGCAAGCCACGCAGAGATCTGGCAGCAGAGTGCCCCTGTGAACACCACCGCCCATACGGACAGCACAAGTTTAATGAGAAGCAGCTCTGTGCTCAGTACTCTACTGGTCTCGTGAAGGATGCTGAAGTACATACAGGACGGACAGGTCTTGCCCTTTCGAGCCCCTCGGACACTGGAACTGTGCTCCCTGGATGACTCTGCCACGAGCTGGATGACCTCAGGATCTCGTGTCTCGCTCGGTTCCTCACATGCAGGGTGGGAAGAATAAGAGCAGCGCTGATTCCTCGGAGTGACTGGGAAGACTGATGCATTCCATGAGGAACGTGCCAGCGAGCCTCACCAAGCGCTGGCTGTGGGCATCGTGGCAACTGCGCTGTCTCTCACCATTGCTGCCCATGCTGTCTACTTATTGAGACCGTACTTAAAATAAGATCTCAAACTCTTTATGGCATTTCTGATCACACTAAAATTGGGGCCGGGGAGATGGCTCAGTGGAATAAGTGCTTCCCTGGCAAGCACAAGGGCCTGAGTTCAATCCCTGGTTCCGCAAAAAAAAAAAAATATGATAAGGAAATTGACACGGTACTTTCTGAGCCTTGGGGTTCTCTACATTATTGGCTTTCAACCAAAAGCAATTGTACCCTCCCAGGGGGTTTCTAGAGATATCTGGAGACTTCTTTTTAGTATCTTACCTTTAATAGTCACTTAAAATGTAATTGTACTTATTTTATCTGGGCACATTGGCCATTGTCACAAAAGGGGGGAGCTGCTGTTGGGATCTAGTTGGTGAGGGCCTAGGATACTGCTAAATGTCCTTAAACTAATTAATTAGTTAAAAAAAAATTACGAAGTTCAAAATAATAGTGCAACGCTCCAGAGGCCCGGTTCTACATTGATCAGAGATAAAGATAAAGAGCTCCTGCCTCAAGCAGTTCTGTGCATTAGTCAGCTTTAGCACTGCTGACCCTGCAACTGCCTTGGAGGTGCTTATCTGACTCGCTGATCCAGAGACCGCAGCTCATGTTCTCCTAGTTCTAAGGCAGGAATGACATGGCAGCAGGGCACCACAGGGGGAGGTTGCCCAGCCATGGCAGCCAGGACTCAGAGAGAGAGAAGCCAGGCAGAGAGAGACCCCCGGTGACCCACCTTCTTCATCTTTCCCCACTCTTCCAGCACATTCAGCTGTGAGCTCCCCAATGTAGTATATCAGAGTAGGATGAGTCCAGCAACCCTGTGACCACAAGGCCTTCCAAAAGCCCCATGACATCGTCACCTCATTCACTCTCTTTTGTGCCAGCACTCCATTGTCTGGACAGAGGAGATGCCATAGCTGAGGGCATTTGGTGCCCACCCTTTTGGTAGCTATCTCAAAAGAAGAGTGGTGGAGTAGGGATTATAGAATACAGAGCAAGGATGGGGAACGCTATGAGATTTCCCGGGACCAGTCACTCACCCAGCTATAAGTCTAGACTAACATCTGTCCAGAAGAAATAAAGTATAGATGTCAAAAAGCTCTCCAGGAAACTGTCCAAAAGAAAAGATAAGCTGATGGGGAAAGGAAAGAGGAAGGAAGGAAAAAATATGTTTACACACAAGATAGTTAAGATAGTTATACAGTTAGTTCCTCTTAGTTCATTGAAAAGAAAGGTCTGTGCTAATATTGCTTGGAAAAGATATCATACCTGTGCCTTGTACTCTGAATAACTACTCTGAAGATAGTATGCACTGTGTTGGTTTTTGTTGCTCTCCTACTAACCTGTTTTGAAATGCTGTTTCGTTGTTAGCTTTTTTCTCTTTAAAATAAAAAGTAACTAATGAAAAGCAAAAAA
>NW_004524587.1:9085137-9110503 GCF_000260255.1 Octodon degus
ACACACACACACACACACACACACACACACACACACACACAAACCTCTCTGGGCACCACAGAACTTAGACCAGTGTTTCTCCATCTTTCTTTCACTGTGCCTCCCCATCACTACCTCAGAAAGCCTTTTTAGATACTTTCCCCACCTAAGCTTCAGCTCTCATAAAATTTTAATAGCACAGTTAAAATTTTCCTTCTGTGTATGTGCTGTAGCTCTCTGGAAGACCACAAGCCATCATAATATCTAAGGTTACTTTGCCTCCCAAAACCAGTTTTCGACATTAGCCAGGGTAAATGCGTAGCTTACATCCCCATCCCTAAAATTTTAGCCCCCTAATATTTAGCCCCCTTCCCAGCCCCTCTTCTTCCCTCAAACGTCTCTTCATTGGTCATCTCCCCAGCTGTATTCCTTGTTCAAGAATAATTAAATGTGATTAAGGAAGCCCACACAAGAGCAATTTTAAAACTGTATAAACACCTAGAAAATGTTTGTTATTAGCAATAGTGAGTAGTACTGTTAGCCTTCCCTGCCCCTGGCTCCAGCAACCCTGATCCTCACCATTTGGCACAGCCGTTGGCCCTGCTTTCCCAGAAGCTGTTCATGTTGGCTTCTTACAGTCCTTGAAGCACCAGAAGGAAGCCAATTTACCGTTTGCTTTTCAGTTTATGACAGGAACTGATAAGCGTGATAGGTCCATGGAGCTAAGGTTCATTAAAAGAGAAGGGGCACATTTCAGAGAGCTAGTATTGCTCTACCCTAAATCAATCTGGATTTGAACGGCTAACCACAGAAATGTAAACAGCTGAATGAGAAGGAATAAAGATACCTGTTCTTTTACAGAGGGCTAATGTGTGTGGAGGGAACTTGGCTGTTTAATTCATTGTCGACCGAACTACAGCTTTAGCATCCTGGACGTAAACAGCTTGAAAAATTGATTTTACTAAATTTAAGGGATCTTTCTATGATCCAGCAAGACTCTCAGAAACTCAAGTATGTCCACGTGCATATTAAGAAAGGAGGAAAGGATTCAGGGATTTTCTAAACTTCTTCGACCATGATTTTTGTTTTGTTCTGTTTTGTTTTGTCTTTTTTGTTTTGCTTTGTTCTCAATATACCTACAATGTCAAGAGAGTACTGTGTGAAGCCCAGTTTGGGAAGTGCTGAATTGTCTTCAGCAATCGCAACCCTGGATGGACCTAATGTCCTGCTTTCTCCTTGCCTCCTCCAGGGACCTAGCAAGCAAGTGCTTAATGGAGAAAATCACATCCAAGGGTGGCTTAGCTCGTGTTGAATTTGTGATCACCTTTGTGAATTTGTAACTACCCCATACTAGCCTACAACCCTTTGCCTTTTTCTACAGAGCCCCCTCATCACGTTTTGACTATACGGCTTCTTTTCTTTCCCAGAGAAAAGAGAATCCATTGGATAATGAGCTCAACTCCCCAGTGCCGAGCACCTGAGCTCCCCCCCCCCCCAGTGTTGCTTCTTCTGTTGTGCTACAGGGAGATGTTGGTCTCTCCTGGTTAAGGCCAGTCCTTCTCACTTAGCTTCATATTCCATCTGCTCCCAGCTTCTCAAGGACTGTTCATTCTAAACTTCTCTTCGAAGAGATCCTTCTCTTTGCTTTTGTTTATCTCCCTTCTTGAAAAACCCAGCCAGGAGTGGTGGTGCACAACTGCAATCCCAACACTCAGGAGGCTGAGGCAGAAGGATCGTTGTGAGTTTGAGACCAGCCTAGGCTACAAAGTGAGCTTAAGGCCAGCCTGCATTGCATAGTGAGACCCTATTTAAAAGGACAAAAACAAAACAAAACAAAAAAAAAAAAAAACCCTCCCTTGTTCATCTGTCCTAATCTAATCTGTAGCCTCTCTCTTCACTTTCATAGCCAAACTGCTCTAACGTTTTTTGGTTTTGTTTTTGTTTTTACTAACATGTTATTTACACTCATTGGTTTTGTTTTCTCAACTTCTGTTTCCTCTTGAACCCACTTCAATCCGTATTGGATTGCGTGCCCTTCTCACTGAGCCATCCCCAGATAACCACAAAAATTTAATTCCACATTGCTCATTCACTCTGATGAACACTGTCCAACTTTCATTTCTCCTGAATTCTCAGCAACAATTTTTTTTTTAACAATTTTCATTACTGGCTACTTTCTCCTTCACACTGGTCCTGATTTTCCTCTGACTTCTCTGGCCACTTCTCAGATTTTTGTATATTTTCCTCTGCCTGGCTTCCAAATGTGGGAGTCCCAGTATGGGGATTTCTCAAAGAACTAAAATTAGAAATTCTTTCTGTTCCCCTGCCAGCTGTCTTCCCAAAAGAGCTAAAGACATCATATTACAGTAATGCATACATACAGATGTTTATAGCAATGCAATTTATAATAGCTGTTCTGGAAGCAGCTTGTATACCCATCAACAGACAAACTGATAAAGAAAATGTAAGTAACTATACATAATGAAATACTAATCAGCTATAAAGTAAGATAATATATTTAAGACTTTTGTAGAAAAGTGGATATACCTGGAAAATATGAACTAAATCAGACACACAAGTTTAAATACCATATGGTATCTCTCACTTGAGTAAGTACAAATAAAGTACAAATAAAGAACAAGGTAAAGATCTGCTAGAAGAAAACAAGGAGGTAGATCTTTCACATGTGGGAAAGGGTCCAGGAGACCTAGAGTGAGGGGTGCGGGATAGGGGAAGTGAAAAGATATTCATGTGTTATGTACATGTGCCAAATGCCCACAATGAATGTGAAATTTATACTTCATAAATATACACTAAAAATAATAATGAAAATAGAGAAACAAGATTTAGATCCATTAGGGTAAGTGGGTGGGAATGGATCAGGAATTAAAAACCAATCAAGATATATTATGATTATGTACTTACTTCCTCAGAGGAAGGTAAACTTCACGTACTGCAAACATGTACTAATACAATTTTAAAACTTTTTAAAAGCTCAGGCATAGGTCCTTTTCTTTTTTTCATTGTATGGGTCCTCTCTAGACCCTTTCACCTATGGCCACATGTACCACTTACATGTAGATACCTGATACATGTATAGCCCTGGCTCGGACGTCTCTGAGCTCCAGACCTATATAAGCAATGACTGATCTGACATATCTTAAACATCTCAAAAGTTCCTCAGGCTCCATGTCCAAATTATTTTCATGATTTCCTTTTCATCTGCCCCAAGCCATCCTTCATCTTCTTAGGTCTCTTTCTCATCACTCAACATGTTGCCAAACCACAAACCTGGATTTTGCCCTTAACACTTCTACCAATCATTCACCAGCTCTCTGCTTTACCTGGTTAGCATTTTTTTTTTTTTTGAGACAAGTTCTAACTGTATAGTTCAAACTGGCTTTGAACTCACTATGCCACCTAGGCTGGCCTCAAATTCACACCTCCCGAGTGCTAGGATTACAGGCATGCACCACTACACCCAGCTTGGTTAGCATTTTTTAAACTCATGTTTTTCTTTTTCCCCAAAGCCCTTCTCTCTTGAATTTCATGCTAGCATCCTCTCATCTCTGAGCCACTGGCTGGTCTTTCTGCCTCCAAGCTCCCACTTCAATCCAATATCTATACTATATTAAAAATTTAGAAAAAATAATAATAATTAAAAAAATTAGAAATTCTGAACATCTTAATATAGCTAGAAAGCCTCATGATCTGGTTCTTCTGACCCTCTCTTATCACTCACTCGTAAGCTTTATTTTCCACCCATCTCAAATTTGTAATTTTATAAATATACCACATACATGTCTTTCTCTGGATTTTAGATCATACTTTTCCCCCAGAATTCCCTACTCCATCCCACTCCCAACTACTTTGGCTTTTTTTATATCTCTTCATATCTCCACTAAAAGATCTCTGGAAATTTTTTCTGGCTTCACAGTTCCCGTGCCTTGAATGCCCCATCTATGAGCTTTCTATTATCGTAATATTTATCACACTGTAGTAAAATTACCCAAGTTACATGTTCTTTGAGTAAGCTCTTTGAGGAAAGGGCTTATCGGTTCACTCTGGTATAATCTATGCATAGCACAGTTCCTGGCACATGGGAGACACTACATAAGTAGCTAGTTAATGAATGAAGACCTTGATCTCATCTACATTTTATGTTAAAGGCTCATTCTATACATAATGTTTAGGAAAGGAGTACATTTAACTAATCACAGAAACTTGCATTCTGAGAAATACAGTGGATGTTTGAAGGTCCAGATAAGAAAAAAAAAAAAGAAAACAAAAAAACTCTTAAAAGCTTCCTGTTTAAGAGAAATAAGGGAAATTGGATCTTAGAGCCAACAGTTCAGAAGTGCTGGGTCAAGTGGTGCAGAAGTAGAGGTGAAGAAGGGTTTCAAAAACTGAAGTTGACTTGTATTTTTAACGGTCATATTGCAGTGGCCAGAGAGGCTACAAGTTATGCTGGTTTTCTGGATGGCTCCCAATAAGCATTTAGCAAATACTTGGTGATTTATTACTTTGTAATCTGATTTTTAGTTAAATTTCCAAAGTGTCTTACCTGGAAAATATTCCTCTCCACTCCTATGACAGCAAGGAATGGTCAAAACAATGACTTTCAATAATGTAGTTTCTGTACCGACCAAATAGCTCAGTGGATTAAAGTGCCTGCCATCAGGTGCGGGGGCTGGAGTTTTGATCCCTGGGCCTGCCGTGCCAGCCTCACCCCTGGGGTGCGCTGAGATGGCAATTGAGACTGGGAGTGGTGGTGGGAGCCTATAATCTAATCCCAGCTCTTGGGAGGCTGTAAACAGGCAGATCACTATGAGTCTGACCTAGTAGTGAGACCCTGAACACCCTGTAGACCCTTCCCTAAAATACAAAAAAAAGTAGAGTTGCTGCCAAGCGCAGTGGTACATGCCTGCAATTCCAGCAACTTGGAAGCTGAGACAGGAGGATTGGTATGAGTTTGAGGATGGCCTGGGCTCCATAGTGAGTTCAAGACCAGCTTGAAATATAGAGTGAGACATTTTCTAAAAATTAAAAAGGAATAGTTATCTTCACCTTTTACATCTTTATCAGCAAGTCCTGCTAACTCAACTTAGCAAATACACATGGAATCAGATTACTTTTCATCTTCTCTCCTACCACAAGGTTCATTGAAATCAGCCTCAACTTCATCTAATCTACTACAAGGGCCTCCTAACTTGTCTTTTGATTCTTCTTGTCCAGCCCCTTCTGATTCACTTACTAGTTTACAATCCAGAATAAGCAATCTAAAAGGTAAATTAGATGATATCAATTTTCCACCTAGAGTTCTCCAGTAGAATAATCTAGGAGACTGCAAATTGGGTCATGAATAAACTGTTAAATTTATGTCACATTGCACTATTCGCCAATAAAAAGGAATGGACTATTGACACATGTGACTACACAGACACCTCTCAAAAGTATAAGGATAAATGAAAGAAGTTTACACAAAGGAGTCCATGTTGTATGATTCTTTTTACCCACAGTGCTAGAAGAGACTAGGTATAGTTGTAATCCTAGCATTTGGGAGGCTCAGGCAGGAGGATCACTGTGAGTTGGAGGCCAGCCAGGGCTACATAAGTGAGTTCCAGGCCAGCCTGAACTACATAATGAGACTTTGTCTCAAAAAAAAAAAAAAAATTCTAGAATAAGAGAAAGCTGTATCTGCAAAAGGTAGAAGAAAATCAGAGCAGTTGTTTCCTCTTTGGCTTCCCAGGGGCAAATGAAAAAACTTTATGTGGTAATAGGAATGTTGCACATCCTGGTGAGGGCTTAGGTTACAGAGATGCATGAATTTGTTAAAACGAGGGGACTTAAGATTTGTATGCTTCACTGTGTGCAAATTTTATCCAAAACCAAAAAGAACCGCAAACAAATATTACATTTTGGTTAATAATACATATGTAGGAATGCCTCACAGAGATTACTGATATCTACAACATACTTAGCATTTCATCACAAATGTATCATACTGAAGAGTGGATAGGGTGATAGATGAATAGGAGTGTGGAAAAAGAGCTGCAACAGAAGCAAACGGTAGAGCCATGATAAGCATGCATTTTCGCTGGAGACATAGCAAGCTTAGGCAGGTGCAGGGGACCACGGTTCCATCCCCGGGACCACATGTCACACCAACCCTGCCCTCAGGGTGGGCTGAGCCAAGGGGAAAAAAAAAAAAAGAATGTACATATTCACTGTGAAACTCAGCCTTTCTGTTCAAATTTTTTCATACTAAAATCATTGGAGAAATGAAAACTCCTCCAGGCTGACCACACTTCTGGAATGTCCATGTAAAGAGCTAATTGAACACTATTTGCGCTGCAACAAATAATTTCATAATTAGCAATTATGAAAAATGTCCACTTACAGTTTCTAAATATTGTTCCAAGAGCATGAAATAAATAAGAGAACCATTTATTCAAGAAAATTTAGTAAATCCTGATAAGAGCGATAAGAGGGTGGAGTCTGAGCTACTACCTGATCTTAGCCCCTCTCCTAATTAAATGCAACAGAGCCAAGACGATGAGGCTCCCTTTCCCTCCAGCTCCCAGCCTGGGTCAAGGGTCTCAGACCAGGAGGAGCAGGTTGCCAGCGATTCTCACAACTCCAATCAGCTCTGCACTGCAGGAATGTTTTCCCAGCCAAGAAACTAGACCACAGTTGCCTTCCAAAACCTAGACCCCTCTTGTTGGTTAGAAGGTTTACTTAGGCAAAAAAAAAAGTCCAGGAACACTAGATCCCTAAGGCCTCCACCCTTGTTCACTCACAGGTCCCATGCCAGGAGGAACCAGCTGAAAAGAACAGGGGCTACATCCACATCTAGAACCCCACTGTGGATAAAGGCAGGTGTGTCACTTCAGAAGAACAGGAGCAGCCTGAAGTTTTAAGTAGAGGATTGTGCAAACAGACAGCTAAAGAGAGCCATCCTGAATTCAAAGGATGCTTTAAATTCTGCCCTGGCAAAGGAACCTGACTACAAGGTCTGGTCAAAATATATGGTGTGTGTTTAAATTAAAAATAAATGTTTTGGGCTTGGGAGATAGCTCAGCAGCATAAGTGCCTGCCTGGCAAGCACAAGGTCATGAGTTCAATCTCTGGTACCAAAAAATAAAAATAAAAATAAAAATAAAAATAAATAAATAAATGCATGTATTACAGTAGAAGACACATTGGCATCACTTCCCTCAAAATACTCTCCATTGCTTTGGATATGCTCATCTCATCATTCTTGCCACCTTCTGAAACAGTTCTGGAAGTCTCCATTCATGAATGTTTTTATCTGTACTGTCATGGCTGCCTCAATGTCCTGAACCTACTCAAATTGTTTCCCCTTCATGGTCATTTTCCTTTGAGGGAAAAGCCAGAACTTGTACAGTGCTAAACCCAGTGCATAATGTGAATGAAGACACACTATAATGTTTTTATTGCATTTTATAATGTTTTATGCATTTCCATTGGATGGCACTTGGCGGAAGCATTTTTTAATTATATCTTATAAAGATATTTACAAAAAAAGAACTGAAAGTAGCAAGAACAATAGTATATGTGTGTTTAAAGAAAGGAAGAGTTTTTGTTTTGTTTTGTGGTACTGGGGATTGAACTCAGGACCCTACGCTTGCCAGGCAAGCGCTTATTCTACTGAGCTATCTCCCCAGGCCCGAGTGGAAGAGTTTTTTAAAGAAGATTAATAGCAATGTGTCTTTTACTGTAATGTTTATTTGTTTGTTTCTTTGTTTTGAGACAGGGTCTCATTCTATAGCCTAGGTTAGCCTCAAACTCATGGTGCTTCTCCTGCCATGCCTCCTGAGTGCTGGGAGTACGCCACCACTCTCACCTGTTATCACTTTTGTAATTTAAACACATTTTGATCAGCCCTTGTATGCCCTAAAATGACATTCTATTGTCAAAAACAATAGAGCAATCAGACAGAAATTACCAGAATGCAATAACTGAGTATGCCACCATTAAGTCAGTCTAAGGCCAGAAGTTTAACATGATACTGAGGAGGATTAAAGACACTACTGCTAAAACAACAGTAGCCCCAGCAATTTAGAAAGATAAATGATCAAGATTTCACTCTCTAAGCAGCAGCATCAGAGACTGCACACTGGTAGAAGGGTGTTGGTTTGGTTTGGTTGTTGCTGTTTGTAGTGGACTGCTAACTAATGGTCAATTTGTTACACTCAGCTGAGGGCCCACCTAAGGACTGTTGCCAATAGCGTAAGAGGCAGAACTGGAGAAGCTGTGGAGAGGCTGGCGGGGAAGTTGTTTGGAGCTGTTGGCAGCCGCTGGTTCTCTTGGGCTGTTCTGCTGGGTGACCTTGGCGTGCTGGCTTTCCTGATGAACTTGGCTGTTCCTGTTGGAGGAGGAGCTCAGGACTTCGTTGTCTCTGAGAATGGCAACGGTTCATTTGGGTGGAACTCTGGTCGTCATCTTGGGCATCACTTCCTGGATCCAGAGGGGAAGATGGTTTACTGCTCAACCTTGTAGAGAAGCTTTTCACATTGGCTTTCCTGATGAGAAGTCAGTTTCCTCATCCCTGGAGGGGCTTGAGAACTCCCTGTTGCTGAGGATGGCTGTGGTACTTTTGGGAGGGCTCAAGAGCTTACCAGAGCATTGTTGCCTGGGTCCAGCTCAGATCCTTCAGGCTGCTAGCGCAGATCCTTCATCCCGCTGCCACAGATTTTCTAGCTTCCAGCACTGACCTTTGGGCCTTTCCAGCATAGATCCATGAAGCAGGCCTGCATGAGCCATTGTCACGGGCTCTAGGACTACAGCTGGACGTGCGGGAGGCATTGTTAGGGGCTCTAGGTTTTCAGGTGGACTCATGCAGGGTATTAGAATCCTGGCCCTCTTAAGTATGTGGACAGATTTCCTGCAATCTTTGTACATGATTCTTTGGGTGATTCTTTATACAACAGTCTTATAAAATGCTTCCTGTATTGTACTGCTCCCTTTGCAAAAACCCCAAACCATGACACTGTTTTTTACTCTCTCTTTTTTCTTCTCTCCTTCTTTATTGCTTTATCTTCCCTTTTTTCTTTTCCTCCTTTCATTAAGCATATGTATTGGAGGTATCTGTACATGTGCAAAGGAGAATAAAAATTAATCACTGCTTTAATCTGTATAATCTATATAGTACCTTTCACGGGCAAGTGAGGGTAACCCTCACCAAAATTGTCTACAGAAGACACAAGCACAAGCCAGCGCTCAGCGTATTTAAATTTTTTGTTGAGAAATCTGCTATAATTTCAATAGGATTATGCTCATAAATGACTTGTTATTTTTATCTAAAACCTTTTAAACTTCTGACCTCATATTGGAAAAAAAAAAAGAAAAGAAAAGGCTCAAATGTATGAAAGGTTAAGAGAAGAAACAAACAAGCAAGCAAGATCAACAAGGTGTTTGTAGGGGGCTGAGGAGATAGTTCAGTTGAATAAGCACTTGCCTGGCAAGCACAAGGGCTTGAGCTCAATCCCTGGCTCTGCAAAAATAATAAATAAATAAATAAATAAATAAATATAAACAAGGTGTTTGCTGAGCTCAGAGATGATGCATCTATGAAGACAATAAACTGAATCTCTAAAATGATCAACAAGCTTAAAGAACACACAAACGGAAGTTACCTGAGGTGATCAAAATGACACAAAATATGAATGGGCAGTGTAGCAAGTGTTTCAAGTCCATGGAAAGGGACCAAACAGAATTATAGGGTATAATAAAATCCATTGAAAGTAATGATGATAAAAGTGACCATTGTTAGGAAAGTGTCTGAACTGAAAGACAAGGCTATGCTCAGAGATAAATTAACAGCAATAAAAGATCATAGAAAATGGATCCGGGGGCCGGGGAGATGGCTCAATGGAATAAGCGCTTCCCTGGCAAGCATAAGGGCCTGAGTTCAATTCCTGGTTCCACAAAAGAAAGAAAGAAAGAAAGAAAGAAAGAAAGAAAGAAAGAAAGAAAGAAAGAAAGAAAGAAAAGAAAAGAAAAGAAAAGAAAATGTATCCAATAGCTTTCTGAGTGTAGGGAAATAATTCAACATACAGGTAAATGAGACATATACAAGCCCAAGGAGCCACAGTCAGAAAAATCCTCTCCTTCATACGTCAGAGCTAAAATTCCAGAAGTCCAATATGAGGTCAGAAGTTTAAAAGGTTTTAGATAAAAATAACAAGTCATTTATGAGCATAATCCTATTGAAATTATAGCAGATTTCTCAACAAAAAATTTAAAACCCCAAAAAGCTTGAAGTAAAAATTTTTCAAACCCTAAAAGAAAACAACTTTTGGTCTGAGGAGGCAGTCTAAGTGCCAGCCTGGCAAACACAAGGACTGAGTTTGATCCCGGGTATCCCAGGCTATGCCAGCCCCCAAACTGGGAATGATGGTGCATGCCTGTAATCCCAGTGCTGGGTAGACTGAGACAGGAGTATCACTATGAGTCTGAACTATGTAGCCAGATCCTGTATGAAGTAAGTAAATAAATAAGTAAATAAATAATTTTTAAACTTTCAGCTCAGATTAATATACCCTGCAAAACTACCTTTCAAAATTTATAGAGAAATAAAAACTTTCCATGACAAAGAACACTTTAAGAAACTTATGACCAAAAACATATACAAAAAAAAAAAAAATACTCCAGGATATCCAAGACTGAGACAACAAATCCAATACCAAAGAGTCTAGTGGAGTGAACACATCAAACAGGACAAACTCTTAAGTGAAAGGAGAAAATGAATCAGCAAGAGAAAATAATCCAATGACAGCAAGTAGTCCATACCTTTCAGTAATAACTTTTAATATAAATGGTCTCAACTCACCAATCAAAAGATTGGCCAATTGGATTTAAAAAAAAAAATTCAATGTTATGCTGCGTACTTTGTACATACTTCTAACACATAAAGCTCACAGGCTAAAAATCAAAAGAAAATGATATCCCCATGCAACGGGATCCCAAGAGCAAGGAGTACCTATACCATTGTCAAATAAAGCAGGCTTCAAGCTAAAACTAATGAAAGAGGAAAAGGTTAGTCACTACATGCTGATAAAGGTAACATTTCAGTACAAGGAGATAACAAGTGTAAATACATATGTATTGATATGGGTACACCCAAATGCATAAAGCACACATTACTTGACATAAAAGATCAGATAACCATTAACACAATTATAGTGGGGGATGTCAATATCTCATAATCATAAATAGACAGATGGACTAGACAAAAAGCAGTAAAAAAATCATAGTTGAACCATATGATTCAACTAGAAATTTAATAGGTAGCTAACAGAGTATTCCACCTAACAGCAACAGAATAAACACTCTTCTCAGGCGTACACGGAACTTTCTCCAAAATAGACCATCTATGAGACCATACAGCTTACTTGAATAAATACAAAGGAACTGAAGTAATCCCATGTATGTTATCAGGTACAGTACAATGAAATTAAAAATCAGTGACAAAAGAAACCTCAGAATTATCTGAATACATGGAAATTAAACAAGACATTCTTGAATAATCAATGAGTCAACAGAAGAAATCAAACAGTTCTTACAATTAAATGATAAAGCCAGTATAACACACCAAACTTATATGACAACATGAAGGCAGTCTTAAGAGGGAAGCTTATGGCTACGAATGCCCACTTTAGAAACACAGAGTTGGTTCAAATAAATAACCTGAGGATTTCCTTCAAGGTCCTAGAAAAACAGGAGCAGTCCAAATCCAAAATTAGTACAATAGAGGAAATTACAAAGATCTAAGCTGAAATTAATGAAATTGAAACTAAAAAAATTATTAAAAGTCAGTGAACCAAAGATCTGGTTCATCAAATGAATAAACAAATTCTAAGCCAAACTTACCAAAAGAAGGAAAGAAAAGGTCCATATCAATCTAATCAGAAATGAAAAAGACAAAATCAGATAAGACACTGCAGAAATCCAAAGAGTTGTAAGTAGCTACTATACTTTGAAGCCTATACTCCAATAAATTGCAGAATGTAGAAGAAATGGAAACTCCTAGACACATATGAACTACATAAACTGAAGCAAAAAGATATAAAAATCCTGAACAGTCCAATAACAGGTAATGAAATTGAGGCAGTAATAAAAACAAACCCTACCAACTAGTAAGAAAAAGAGAAACCCATGTCTCAATGGATTCACCCTGAGTTCTACAGAACTCAGGGAAGAACTAATGCCAATACTCCTGAAGCTCTTCAATGAAATCGATTCCCAGTACAAAAAAAAAAAAAAAAGCAATGGGAAGTTAGTGAAGGGTTTAAACAGGTGAAAAATCAGAGTTAAGGATTAAAAAAAAAATCATTCTGGCTATATATAGAGAGGGCGGCAGGTAGGCAGACTAGCTATAGACATAGCTAGACCTGTTAAGAAATTGTGGAAGCCAGTAGACCTTGGATAAGGTGAAGGTCTAAGGGATATTTGGAAAGACTGAATATGGAAAATGCAGGAGAAGGAGCTGTTGAAGATGACTCTCAGGTTTCGACCTTTTATCATTAGATAGAAAGGGCATTCCTGGATCTAGGGACTGCTCACTGGAGCACTACCAGTGTAGGCAGATGTATTGTGAGTGGGAAATGGTAGTGCTTTTGAGACCTCCAAATAGAAAATGGAGAAGGCAATTGGAAATTTAAGTCTGAAGTTCAGAAGACAGTCTCAACAAGAGAGAGGGTCATCCACTCATGACTATTAAGCAAGGATAAGACTGCACCAGGAAGGCAGGCCTGAGCCAGTAGAAGCCTCTGGGACTCAGTGACTCTTAAATAGATGGCAGCAGTTGATGAAGAAACTCTAAAAATGAAAAGTGGAGGGGAGGGATGAGGCCCTGAGAGAGTAGTGAGACGAGGGGTGAGCAGTGTTACTCTCGCTGCTTCTAGAAGCACTGCACTCCTAGCAGCAGCAGCACCATCCTCACTAGTGCCGAGAAGGGGCCATGCGCTTCTCCACCCAATGGGTGTCATCCCTTTGCCCCCACACAGGTCCTTGCTGGGCAGCTGCCGCATCTGTTGCTGCTGCTGCTTCTCATAGCAAGTTGCTCTGCCCCAGACTTCCCTCCCGGTTTTGTCCCCCTAAGGCCACAGAACAAAATATACTATCGCTTGCTTATTAATCCATTACTTTATTTATCACCCAGTCTCTCAGTGATAAGGACAATTTACAAGCAAAATGTAGTATAAAGTATACTACAGAATACTGTACAGAAAGAGAAAGAGGCTCAGAGATAGAGACAAATGCCTCTGTGCAAACAGGGAAAGCTGTCCAGTTCTCCAATGTGCATTGTTAAGAAAAAGCAAACTATTAAACTGAGAGAAAATGCTAGCTTTTATATAAATATAATGTATCTTCAAAGTCACTTATATACTCATAGAGAAACTCTAAACGAGTGAACCCCATAGGGCATAAGACAGGTAGGACCAGGAATATGAGGAACCCAGGGAAGGTACATTTACCTCGTGACTCTCTACATTTAAGGTTTTTTTCAAATTGTGAATATATTGCTGTCCAAAATATTAATTTTTTTTAGCAGAACCGGGGATTGAACTCAGGCCTTGCACTTGCCAGGCAAGCTCTTATTCTACTGAGCTATTTCCCCAGCCCCCAAAATACTAAGTTTTAAAACCTAGAAAAATAGTGGTTTCTGTTATATGCTATTTAACTCATATATTTTTGCTTTTAAGGAAACTTTGCTTAGTGTCTTATTTGTATAATTAAAATTTCTTAGATAATTATACATTCATTAGCAATTATGAGACATAGTAGAGAGAAATCAAGCATCCCTCTGCCCAGTTTTCCCCACATAATAAAATCTAGCAAAGGTGTACAAAAGCACAACAGATGCAAATCATAGTACTTCACTCCTTTTTGAGGTTGAATAATATTCCATGATTTGTCTACGCTGCAATTTGTTTATTCACCTCTTCAAGGATATTTGGGTCACCTCTACCTTTTGTCTATCTTAACGGTGTTTCTATAACATTCACATACAAGTTTTTGGGCACCAGGTTTCAATTAATTTGAGTATAAATCTAGAAATGGAATTGCTTGGTTATGTGGTTAATTTATGCTTACCTTTTTGAGGAATTGACAAGTCTTTCCATTTTACATCACCATTAGAAATTAATGAGCATTCCTATCTCTTCACATCCTTGCCAACAATATTATTTTCTGGTTTGGTTGGTTTCTTCTTACAGCTTTATTAGTGAATATGAAATGTGAATTTATTGTGGCTTTGATTTGCATATCCTTACTGAGCAATGATGGTAACCATGTTTTTATTTAATTATTGTTTAAGAATAGGAAAATTTATTGGGGAAAAGGAATGAGGAAAGAGAATAGCTCCTGAGAGACAGAAAGGGTCCTGAGTGGATTGTACTGCCTTGAAATTACTAGGTAGCCCAGATTGGCCTCTAACTCATGGCAATCTTCCTGCCTCAGCCTCCTGAGGGCTGGGATTATAGTTGTGAGCCACCACTGTGTACTTACTAATTATGTGTAAATCTCCTTTGGAGAAATGTATTTTCAAGTGCATGCTATTTTTAGTTACATCATTAAAACAATGATGTAAGGGCCAGGTGTCGTGGTATACATCAGCAGTTCCAGCACTTGGGAGGCTGAGGCCAGAGAAGCTCAGTGAGTTCAAGGCCAGCCTGGGCTACATAACAAGTTGAGTCAGGATCTCAACTGTTGTGCAGGCTGGTTTTTGTTTTGTTTTGTTTTTTGTCTTTGTTTTTGTTTTTGGTACCAGGGAATGGACTCAAAACCTTGCACTTGCCAGGCAGGCAATTTATGCCACTAAGCTATCTCCCTGGCCTACATAATAAGTTGAAAGCCAGCCTGAATGAACTATATAACAAAACTCTGTCTCAAAAAATAAACAACAACAAAAATAACGTTGATGATAATGTACTCTGAAACATAGGGATTGAACTTTACATTTTCTCTGTGCAGAATTTCCTCCTAGGCCTAATAAAATTAAAATTTTAAAATGGTATCTCATTGTATTAGCTGAAGTAATGACAACCATTTTAACAATTTCCAAAAGTCTGAGAGCTCCACTATGGCTGAAATTTCCTTCTGGCTGAAACACGGTCTGCAGGTAGCTCTTCTATAGCGTCCTCCCCATGTAGCTCTGCCCTCCTCACCTCACAGCTTCCAAGGAAGCACTCAGCAACCCAGTACTAGGATTTCCAAAGTAGTGCTGAAGACTCGGTGAGGCCGTAGACCATGCGCTAAAGACAGCCAGTTACCTTTATGTACAGAAGTGGAGAAAGTTCTGAGTTGGATTAATCCTGGCAGCCACTGCACCGGAGATGTTGCAGGAAACAAGGAGGTTCAGGGGACCTGAAAGATGCAGGTAGAAAACTGCACCGTGGTGTATACATTGGAAAGGAAAACACCTACAACAATGCAAGGGAGTCAACAGACTTCTGATGAAATCGTGAGGAGATTAAAGGACTGAACAATAGCCAGGTATAAGGCTGTGAGGGAGAGCGAGGGCAAACAGATTGTGGTCAATAAATTATACATTACAGTTGAACATTTCTAAAGTAGAGAGCTTTTGTTTGGATGATAACAAGGAACAAAGGGGTGGATTTGGGAGGAGCAGCCACGATGGGGTATAATTTATAGCTCTTCAGGTTCAAACTAGGCAAGAAGCTTAGGGTGTTAGCCAGGCTGCCCAGGGATGGTGAAGTTTCCCAGGTAAACAAAGGAGAGGGCCTAGAAGGAATAGAATTGTGTTTTAAAGAAGGATAGTTATATAGCGTGAGACCAAGAAAGCAGAGCTCCTAAAAGGAGTCTGGTTTATGTGAAGACAGTAATTTCAAACTGGCTGTCTCCATGGCGGTGTTTCTAAAGGAAGAGTCAAGCAAGTGTTAAGGCAGAGTTGACAGCGGGGAATGTTATCTGCCACAAGCGAGGATTCCAGAGCAGACAGCAGGAGGAAGGGTGTGAGGGTGGGGAGAGTTCAACAAAGTGTAGGGACTTCTACAGCAGCATTACAAAGTAGACCTCTGAAAATGGGCTTCAAAACACCTAGCTAGAAATGTTGTATTAAAAAGAAAAGACAGAGGGCTGGGGAGATAGCTCAGTAGAATAAGCGCTTGCCTGGCAAGCTCAGGGTCCTGAGTTCAATCCCCGATACCACACACACACAAAAAAGAGAAACAATGCTAACAAACCTTTTCAGATTTAAAGGCAAGCCTTCAAAAAGTCAAGGGAGGGATGGTGAGATGGCTCAGTGGTCTAAAGCACCTACTTAGAACAAGCTTAAAAAAGCACGGGGACCACGGTTCAATCCCCCAGCACCACATGCCAGCCAGCCCCGCCCCCTGGTGGGCTGAGCTGGCCACACACACACACACACACACACACACACACACACACACACATAAATAAATAAATAAATTTTAAAAAAAAGTCAAGGGAATCATCCAAGGAGTACAGACACAAAAGCGCCTGTCAACTTGAACAAGAGTATGCTTACACTAGTATTATGTCAGTGACCAACAGGTCTGGAGGATAAGTAGGGGAGAAGGCCTTAGGGTCTCGTGAGGCAAGGAGGTACGATCTAAGCCTCCATGTAGAGCCAGGGCCCCTTCAAACATTAAGCTTTAGTGAAAGGATGAATTAAAAAGAAATCTACCTTGCTCTTTCCTCAGGAGAATAAAAGCTTCTCTCACAACTTGTGAACACAGGCACTTCTTCACATAGGTTTGGCATTCAAATATATGCTACCTGAATGGTCTGGGAAGCCCCAAGTTGAGAAATTCACATGAAAAGTGATCCTGGCCAATTGTATCAGCCATTTATTCATAGGTAAGAAGATAAAGCCCAGCGTGGTGGCGCATGCCTGTAATTGCAGCAAATGGGAAGCTGAGGTAGGAGGATGGCTGTGAGTTCAAGGCCAGCCTACACAGTGAGTTTAAGGGCAGCCTGGACTACATAGTGAGACCCTGTTTCAAAAAAAAAAAGAAAGAAAAGAAAAGAAAAGAAAAAGAAAAAGAAAGAGGATCAGGAAGCATCTCAACATCTACCACATCAATCTCATTTTTATTCCAGAGGAGCATGACCAGTGAAACGCTTTCCAGGACAGAGAAGGATTACATTAACATAGAATGGGGGAGGTGCATAAAATAGAAATATAAGAGCAAGAAGGAAGAGGGATAAAGTTTTCAGCATCATCCCTCTTGAAAATGCATGCTCCAGTGCTAAAATCCACTTAATGGAGAAATGGGGTTTAGAGAAACAAGTGACACAAAGAAGCACACATTCCAGAACACGGAACATTTTAGATGACAGCTATTTCTATGACAAGTCAATGGCATGAGAAGAAAAGAAGATTAAGGGCTTGAGGGGGTGGTGCTCTTCTACATTAAGAGACACTTAAGAGATATAAAACAAAAAAAGTAATGTTTGGACTATGTTTGGAACCTAGTTCAAATGAAACATCTATAAAAAGGATATTGTCAGGGCCAGCCAAATAGCTCAGTGGATTAAAGCATCTGCAAGCAGGTACAGGGGCCAGGGGTTCGATCCCCGGGCCTGCCATGCCAGTCCCACCCCCAGGGCAGGCTGACATGGCAATTGAGACTGGGTGTGGTGGCACACACCTTAATCCCAGCTCTTGGGGGCTATAAACAGGCAGATCACTATCTAGTAGTGAGACCCTGAAACACCCTGTAGATCCTTCCCTAAAATAAAAAAAAAGATACTTTCAAAAGATACTTTCAAAGTAGCACCTCTGAGCCATGTAGTGAGACCCTGTACCAAATACATTTAAAAAATAAAAAGTAGAGAGTAGAGGTTGGACCTTAGATTGATAAATGAGGCACTAGAGCCAATCTACCAGTGGTACCTAACCTGTGCACTCTCCTTTCTCAGATCCTGGAAGATGCTCATTGGTTCCCAGTGTTAGATTTAAAAGAAGCCTTGTTTTGGATTCTTTTACATACAGATTCCCAGTTTCTTTTTGCCTTTGAAAATCCTAGTGACCAGATCTCTCAGCTGCCTTGGACCATGCTTCTCCAAGGGTTCAGAGATAGTTCTCATCTCTTTGGACAAGTCCCCTCCCACAAATTGGTGTGTTTTAAATCTGCCCAAGTTTCAGTCTTGAATATGTAGATGATATACTATTATGTGTCCCCTAAAAGGAACTATCTAGCCAAGGCACTCTGCTCTGTTGAACTACCTAGTAGACAGAAGCTAAAAACTCTCTAGGTCTAAGGTACAACGTTGCAGTCTTGAGGTAAAATACTTGGGCCTTATCATATCTAAGGGAGCCCAAGGCTAGGGAAACAGAGAATTAAACTAATACTTTCCTTTCTGTAGACCAAGACTCTAAAATAGCAAAGGGGATTCTTAGGAATTACAGGTTTTTTTCACCTTTGGACAGCAGGGTATGGTGAAGTTGCACCATCACCCCCTTATCAACTTATACAGGAAGCCCAAAAGGCAGTTACCCATATTTTAACCTAGAAGCCTGATTCCCAAACTGCATTCTAGAAGCTTAAGCTACTACTTCTAAATGGCCAGCACTGAACCTACTGACAGGATACCATTTTGATCTGTATGTTGATGACGTGTAGGGCATGGCTTTGGAAGCGATTATGCAGGATTGAGGACCTGCTCAACAGCCTGTAGGGTATTTCAGCTCTGGGTTAGACACTGCAGCACAAGGACGGCTGCGTGCCTTAGAGTGGTGGCTGCAGTAGCTCTCCCGACACTAGAGCCACCCAAGCTGACTTCCCACAATGATCTCATTGTATATACACCTCACAATATGGCAGGACTTTTCCATTTCAAAGAAAGCCTATGGATATCAGACAACTGGCTGCTTCAATGCCAGGCTTACTTAAGACAAGTTCCTCCTCAAACTCTACCACCTTTCTACCAGAAAAAGAAGAAATTGAGGCTGAAAGACATGACTTCAAACAGATAACTCTCCATATGTACATATCCAGAGAAGACTGGTTCGACACAGCCCTTATTAACCCTGATTTGACTCACTTCTGTGATGGCAGTTTCACCCTGGATAATGGGAAAAGAAAGTTAGGATGTGCAGTAGTGACTCTACCTCAGACACTTGACAGTTCCTCACTTGCTCCTGGGACTAATGGCCAGCTAGCAGAACTCATAGCTCTGACCAGGGCTTTACAACTCAGTAAAGGGCAAAAAGTCGTATTTATACAGATGATAATTATATACAGTTAACTTCAACTGTAGGACATCTTAGTTAAAAGGCCCCCATATGTTGAGAACACATAAATCATGCCTGTTCTCATTGACCTAATCTACTAAATACATGGAATGGACACCCCTTGAGCAGTGTATACACACCACAACTTTATAGGCCTAAGGCTGATTTATGAAGGCTGGAACTTGCATGGTTACAAGGCAAGAGTGTCAAAAGTATTAACAAACCTACAAACTTAACCCCATCTACCACATTGATGGCCTGATGTGTGTTTCATTGGTATGATCATCTAACTTCTATCTTTATCCCTTCCCTAGGATTAGGGGAAGTCACATAACATATTAAGACCTTGACTGACTATATTAAATGGGCCTTAAACAACCCCTCTACTTCTCTCTCTCTCTCTCTCTCTCTCTCTCTCTCTCTCTCTCTCTCTCTCTCTTTCTCTCTCTCTCTCTCCTGAAGAAGTAAAATTAATGAGACAGGCCATCTTCCAAAGATCAGATGGCATTACACATGTTATCAGCAGCGCAAGGGGGTACTTGTGCAATTGTAAAAGGTGAGTGACATGTATGTATTCCTGACTTTTTTGCTAATATCTTGATGGCTATTGAGGGTATGAAATGACAGGTTAATGCTCTGTCAGATTCTGAAGTTCCCTGGGCCTTCTCTTTGCTCTCTTTGTAGCTCTTCCTGGTGGAAACTTTTGTTGGTCATGTTCACAATAATCTTGTTGATCATATTATTTGGCTCATGCATCCTGAAGTGCACAGCACACCCTGTGGTTTTTCTTTGGCCTTGTCTCCTCCAGACTTAAACCTGTATGTCTACCCAAGATGAGAATGACCGGCATCTAATGAGGGCCTTTGGATAGACCCTCTGTGGAGCATCTCTGACTGTGGGTCACAACGATGACCCCACTCAGACAGAACTAGCCACGACACTCATTGCTCTTTGGACTATCATGGAAGCTAGGGGTAGGCTGGTCAGGGGCAGATACTATACATAGCTAAGTTAGGTAGAAACAGTAAAGGCACTCAGAAAGGCCTAAGCCCTCCAAGAAGTGAGTGCAGAAGATAAGAACACATTTCAACAATGGGTGGAGATGCATTCGCAGAAGGCCAGGCCTCAAAATAAAAACGGAATGTCTATACCTACATATTTCCCTGAGGGATAAACAATAATGATCAATATTCTAAACAGGTATCAGTCACCTCAGTGGGGTTCAAAAGCACCTGACCGGTCCCTTCCAAGAAAGGTCCTCGTTCTTCCCATGTACACTTGCTACAAGACTTGATCCCCATTGGGTCACTACTCCCTAAGTGACTATATTTGTAATCTTATTGATGGCCCATAGTTTTGTCCCACCTTATACCCACATGATTTCACACCCACTTCATGATTTTGCTCTAGAAAACTTCCTTTGAGAAGTGGCCTCACGGGCAACTCACTTTCTGGATCCCCTTCTGTCCCTTTCAGATAGGAGTTATTATTCCCCCAATAAATATTTCCTACCCTTAATCTCTAAAAGAAAAACAAGCATCATTCCTGACTTTCTGAATGCCGATATCTGAAATAACATCACAATCTTTATAAGAAAATATCAGCTACTATTTTCCACCAGCAAGAGATGACTGCAAGCTGGTAATTGTGTAAGAATTGTTTTAATTCCATTAAATGCCAGAGAAGTATTTTGCTGGTCTTCTTGAAGTCTGACTCTGATGCAAGTTTTCTTTCAAGTGTTAGATATTATTCACATGCTGCAGAAATCATCCATTTAAAGTATGTATGTCAATGGTTTTTAGTATAATCAAAGTCGGGCAGTCTTCACTCTGATATCAGGGTATATTCGTCACCCTGAAAACAAACTCTGAAACCATTAGCTGATGGAGACCACTGTGGAGCAGCTCTGAGTAGGATTTAAATTAACCAACTGGCTGTCCATGTTTACTTCTGAGCCTGTCCAAGACCTGGGCCCCCTGTCTAAGGCCACAGCTGAGGATGCCCGGCTCCAACTCCATTTAACTAAAAAGGGACTGCAGCTGCAGGCTTCACGCTCCTACGATAAATGTTAACCTAAAGATAGGGTAGGTCTCCTCATTGACATGACTTACTACTTGAGAAAATACTTCCCAAGGTCTTTGTGTTAGCCCCCAGAGAATCTCAAATTCTGTTACAGGGTTTTGAGCTTCCTGGAGCCCTAAAATCATACCACTTCTCTCTTTCATTTAAGCCTTTGCTTTGGGAGATTGTGGACCTAATCAGTCCACAATAACTAAGGGATAATACAGGCGCATTAATTAGCAATCACTTACTGTTCCCCATTCACACTCTTCTTCCCAGCTGTAGACAACCACTAATGCAGTTTCTATCTTTGAATTTACCTATTTTGGACATTTGATAAAAACAAAATCACTAGATAGCATTTTTTAAAATGTATTTTAGTACAGGGCCTTCAGGGTCTCACTACACAGATCAGACTCGTAGTGATCCTCCTGTTTTCAGCCTCCCAAGTGCTGGGATTACAGGCACACACCACCATGCCCAGTCACAATTGCTATCTCAGTGCCCCCCCCGGGGGGGGACCAGCATGGCACTTGGGGGTCGAACCCCAGCTGCTGTGCTGTGCCTAAGCAGGTGCTTTAGTCCACTGAGCTATCTGGCTGGCACTAGATAGTATTTTTAATTGGGTTCTTTCACTTGTCCTAAAGTTTTCAAGATTCGGTCACACTGTAGCATGTATTAGCACTTCATTCCTTTTCTGTCCAGTAATATTCCAGGATATGGATGTGGCCCACTTCATTTTTCCATCCACTAGATGATCAACAACTGGATTGTTTCCATTTTGGCTATTATGACAAATGCTGCTGTGAACATTTGTGTTAGAGCTTGTAGGAATGAAATTGTTCTGGCCAAAAAAAAAAAAACCACAAACATTGTGATTTTAATAGGGTTGCACTCAATCTGTAATCCATTCTAGGATTAACAATACTAAGCCTTCCAATCTCTGAGCACAGATTGTCTTTCCTCTTATATTTGTGTCTTCTTTAATTTCTTTCTGGAATATTTTGTAGCTTGTTTTTGTGTTTGTTTTTATTTTTGTTTTGTACCAAAAATTAAACCCAGAGCCTTGTACTTGCCAGGGACAAGCTGTGCTGATACATTACATTCCCGGCGCTATAGGTATAATTGTAGGAGTATTTCACTTCCTTGGTTAGGTTTGTTTTATTGTTTTGAGGCTCTGTTGATTGAACTGATCTTCCAGTCTTGCCCTGCTGCATTGAATGCTAGCTGTGAGCTCTTCATAAATGGCCTTATGTATGGAGGTCCTCCTAGCCTTGCTGTTGACTATTTTTACCATGAAAGAATTTAGGGGTCTGTTTTGAAAATAGGAATAGAACCCAGGGTTCTCACACTGAGCTACATCACCAGCCCTTTTGTTTACTTTCATTTTTTTTTAATGTTGAGACAGAGTCTTGTTTAATTCCTAAATTGTCCAGTTTGAGGACAATCTTATGACCCTCCCGTTCCAGCCTCCCAGAACACTGAGATTATAGACACACCAACAAACCTGGCATTAAATGATTTACATCTTATGCTTTTTCTCTGTCTGCCGAGATGATTGTAATTTTGTAGTGTGTCACAGTGAGTGACTTTATATGCTGAACCCTTCTTGTAACCCAGGAACAAAGAGTGCTTTGCCGTGATCCTTAATCCTTCTGTTAACTGCTGAATGCAGCTTGCTACTGTCACGATCATCTTCTCTGCATTGTTCCATCTTTAGTATATGCACAAAGAGAATATTCTTATGGCTTTATTTTTTAATGGGGCATAACGTCAAAATCCTTTGAGTTTCAATTAAAAATAAGTAAATGACTCAAGAGGCAAGAATTCTTTTTCTGTGGTTTAAACAATGACAAAAATTGAGGCACATGTGCTAGTTCCTATTATTTCATCGGAGGAATTGCACATAAGCTCCTATCTAATACATTTTATTTTTTATTTACTTGCAGTACTGGGGATTGAACTCAGGACAGTGCACTTGCCAGGGAGGCACGTGGCTGCTGAGCTATCTCCCGACCCTGTACATTTTAATCTGAATGCCAAAGCACGTCTCTTTGAAGTTACCATAAAATAGTCTGGCCAATTGAGAATCATCCAGATTTGCATGTTCTATAACACATGGAATATGTTTGCTTGTAATCGTGTGCCAAGTAGGCAGAATGACAAAGATTCTCTTCTTCACCAAATTCTAGCCAGGTTCTCTCCACAGACTTGAAGAAAACACTAAGAGTTTCTAATGGCTTAGGCCCACACTTTTAGGATGACCCAAATCTGGCATGAACTATGCCTCAGAAAGCTCAAGGCTTGGGACTGGGGAGATGGCTCAGTGGAATAAGTGTTTCCCTGGCAAGCTCAAGGGTCTGAGTTCAATCCCCGGTTCCACCAAAAAAATGAAAAGAAAGCTCAAGGCTGCCAAAAATGTCCTGCTTCTGTTATGCAGTACCTCAACATATTATCCCTCTTCCAGTCTCCATGGGAAGTAAGAGTTTAATTTCTCTAAGTGCCATTTACCAACAATCCCTGAAGGATCACAAGCAGACTAGACCTCTCTCTCATCTTCTGTAACCTTTTACTTCCTTGACATTGCCATGTACCACCACCCAACTCCTTCCACTATCACCTCCCCGACTATCACCTCTGCACAAAGAGGCTGTATAAATCAAAGTTCAGTTCATACTGGACCCTTTCCTGTTACGATAGTATTATTACTCAACAATGTGCTTACCACTTAACTAGTGTCCAGCTTCATCTGTGATAAAACGATAGAGGTGGCCGAGCATGGTAGGGCACCCCTCTAAGTCTAGCACTCTGGAGGCTGAGGGGGGAGAATCACTGTGAATTCAAGGCCAGCCTGGGTTACCTAGTGAATTCAAAGTTAGCCTGAACTACATTGTGGTTCTTGGCAATGTCAAAGAAGTAAAAAAGTTACAGAAAATGAGAAGGGAGGTTTAGCCCACTTGTGATCCTTCAGGGATTGTTGGTAAATGTCACTTACGGAGATTAAACTCTTACCTTCCCATGGAGACTGGAAGAGGGATATTATGTTGGGTAGTGGGCAAAGGCTGTCTAAAAAAAAAACAAAACAAAACAAAACAAAAAAAACCCCCACAAACAAACAAAAAACATACATACATATAAAAACCACTGGAATGGATTCATTTTTTATGGCTGAGTAGATACTAACCTACAAAGGCATTCAGACCAATGAAGGTTGGTTGGTTGGTTGGCTTGGAGACAGGGTCTCACTATGCAGTTCAGGCTGGCCTTGAGCTCCCTTTGTAGTCTAGGCTGGCCTCAAACTCGCAGTGACCCTCCTGCCTCAGCCTCCTGAGTGCTGCGACAACAGGCGTTCACCACCACACCCAGCCTGCTAAGGACCTGATTCTTTCCCATACTTTTGGAAACTAAGGCTATTCTGCTTTACAACTCACTCAGCTTGCTGAAACTGACTTGGAGCTGGCACAGGTTAACAGATGTTGACACAACAGGGAGAAGCTAAACCTGGAAGCAAAACCAAAGCTTCAAATGAGGCTCAGGAGCCGCTTTGGGTGACTCACATTCGCAGCGCCCCACATTCTACGCCTGAACCCTGAGCAGAGCACATGCACGGGGAACAGAGGCTGGGGCTCTTCCTATGTATCTGCGCCTGCGCAGCCCTGGGTTTCCGGGGGCGAGGCCTTAGTGGCGTCTAAGGTGGAATCTTTGTGGGCCCTGTCAGTCCCCTGGTAGGTGGGAGCGAGGACAGAGTAAGAAAGGTAAACTAACAGCATAGAGCCTTTGTCTCAACCTTTCTTAGTCTTTATGTTGTTTCAAGAAACCCAGCTTGATCACAAAGCAACAGAAGTCTCTTAGAAATGCTGTTTGAGGGCCGGCCGGGTAACTCAGAGGATTAAAACGCCTGCTTAGGCAGCCGTAGGGACCAGGGTTCAGCCCTGCCCCCCTGATCCTCTCAGAGGGCGACTAAGACTGGGCATGGTGGCCTGCCCCAGCGCTTGGGAGGCTGAAAACAGGAGGATCACTACGAGTCCAATCTGTGCAGTGAGACCCTGTAGACCCTGCACTAGATCAGAAAGAAAG
>NW_004524587.1:9110728-9113762 GCF_000260255.1 Octodon degus
CCTATTACAGTATTTTTTGAGACTTGAATTCATGTGGTTCATTTTCAAAATGTAGACAGGAATTCTAATAATGGTGGATAGAATTTCCCGTTCAGGGCAAGCTAAAATATCCTGTGCAAACCACTAAGTCTTCCTGTTTATTTCTAAGCAGAGCTCTTTGGGGGATTTGAAGCAAGAGATTAAAAAACACAGGAGATGGACCCTTGGAAGTTTTTCAGAACCATGGCATACACGAAGCTGACATCTTTATCATCTGAGTCATTTGTTTGGGATTTGTTGACCAAAATGAAGAGCTACTTTTTTGTAGCTGACTGCATGCATAGATTTGAAGAAGACATTTGATGTTTATTTCTGTCGGGATGACTAATTGGGTGTGACTGGGTATGAGATATGAAATTCCTCTTTTGGCTAAGAAAACTTCCCATGGAGAGAAATCTCCAGAGTGGTGATGGTGTAGTTCTGCCCATAACCAGCTTTGCAAGATAATTTGGGGCTCTCTCTTCTCAAGGAAGTACAAAAAACATTAAACAGGAAACTGAAGGAAATTACAGATAAAACACTCAGACTGAAAGAAGATCCCAGATAACTTCTCGTGTGCCAGTCAAACTGAACCAGTTTCATTTTGTTCCCCAGTGAGTGAGTGGCAAATGGATTGAGGCAAGGAGGGGAATTTAGCACCAGGGGTTGAAGGTGTAAAGTTAAAAGCCACAGGTTATAATTTGTTATCTTCAAGTTTGCCAGGCTCACAAGTAGAAAGCCAGAGATCGAACGCCCAAATAAAACACATGGGGAGATGTTTCCTAAGTCAACCCAAAAATCAGTACTTCTACAACAAATAAATAAGACTGAGTGGATCATTTTTCAATTAGACTGAGCAGTATCTAGGGGATAGGGAGCCTCTTGCAAAGGAGGGGGGAAGAACACATCACAGAGGACCATACTTGGTAAAATTTATTTAAAAAATAATAATTTATATCCTTGGCAAAATAAAAGATCTTACATATATAAATGTTTCTTAGAAAAGATAATACAACAAATATTAACTCAATATTAACATTGTAGCAAAAGTGGTACTGATTTCATCACAATGATAACATTTCTGGACTTCACACAGCAGTATTTCTGGAAGATCCTCTGATTCCTCCTTTTTCTTTGAATATGAAAAATATGAGCTTTTTTTTTTTTTTAAAGTTTGGCTTATTTATTTATTTATTTGGCAGAACCGGGGATTGAACTCAGGCCCTTGCACTGGCTGCTGAGCTATCTCCCCGGCCCCCTGAGCTCATTTTAAAAAGGCCCGGTGCATACAGATTTAAACTTAGGAAGTTGGTCAATTAAAGGATATTTATTTGTATCACCAAAAGAAAACACCGTAGAAAGTTACTGTCAAGGATCCTCCTATAAATAGAGAGCTTCCTATTGTGTTTAGAATATAGTGAACCAAATACATGAGTCCTCAACTTTTCAGTTATAACTATTGCAAAAAGTAAGTTGAACCTAAAGTGAGGCAGTAGAGCCGGGCTTCAGATGTGACTGAAAAGAGTGTCCTTAGTGTGTGAGGAAATGGTTAGGGACACAAGTTCTCGCAATCTTTTGTTTCTTCTGTTCTTATTTTTCTTGTCTCAGCTGCTTTCTGTTCATCTCTGTTCACCTGGTATTGTCAGAAAAAAAGAAGGAAGTCCTGGGAGGGTGGTGAGTTAGTGAATGAGTCGTGCCAGCAGGCAAAGTGGGAGAAGGATCTGGGGTTCAGAGTGTGGATGTGGATGTGGATGTACCGGGGAAGGGAAGGTAACCCTGAACTCTCGGTGTTGTAGTTCCGAGGCCTCCTCCGTGGGGCAGGGGGTGACCTGACTCCCTTGGGAGCAGCGGAGCCCTCTGTGGAGAACAGATGGAGGCCTATTTGTCACATTCCTCCTGGCTCCCTTCAGCACAATGGTAGTGCTGCTCACAGAATTCCTGGATCCGGCTGCAAGCCTCCAGCATCATCACCTCAGGGACAGTAATCACCACTCGAAAGAAATTTGGGTACTCGAAGCACTGCAAAAAAATGAATAAATAAATAAGAATCTGTTGCTTTCAGAGCAATTGGATCTGGTAGTGGGTCCTCCCCCTCCACTACTACCATCCAAAAAGAGGTCCAGGGCTCCAGTGAGCAAGAAGCAATGATACCATGTCCTTACGGCTCATCAGCTCATTCCATCTCCATCAGTGCGCTCAGCCAGTAAATGAGTTAATGTGTCTTAAAATGGATGTGGCACAAATCAAACCTGTCATCCAGAAGGTGTGGTTGTGGCTTCCCATTACAGATACAATAGTAATAGGGAAGAAATAATTTTAAATAGAAGCCAAGAGACACATCAATTTAAACCTTATCAAATAATTCGCTTTGGTAAAGAAAGAAAAAGAGCAGAGTGCACCTCCAGGAAACACTCAGGCGCTCACCTCTCCCGGGAGGCAGTGGACAGACTGCTCAGCAATCAGTCGCTCTGTGAAATCTATGTCATTCTCAAATTCTGGGAAGTGTTCCATCTCAATTCCCACCTACACCAGCAATAGAAAGGAAAGGCAAACTTATCAGAAGGAGGGAAAACAGGCCAATTTTCTAAGTCAGAAATCAGGGTCGGGGCTTCTTGAAAGCTGTCTTGATAATTCTTTCAAGCTAACTAATTGGTAACTAAGAACTCATGGAATTTTTCTCAGGGAAAGGCAGATATATCCATTTAAACATAACGTTTATTGAAAAGTCCCTTCCCGGATGCTGATAAATAAAATGGAGAAATAAAAGGGCAGTGTTTCTTTAAAAAAAAAAAATGTAGTAAGCATTAGAGCCTGGTCATTCTTTACTGTATGGGACTGTCCTATGCATTAAAAGATATTTATCAGCCAGATGTGGTGGAGCATGCCTGCAGTCCCAGCACTCTGGAAGCTAAAGTGGGAGGATTGCTGTAAGTTCAAGGCCAACCTAGGCTACATAGTGAATTCAAAGCCAGCCTTAACTGCATAGCAAAGCCCTGTCTCAAAAAATAATTAATTA
>NW_004524587.1:9114291-9116450 GCF_000260255.1 Octodon degus
CATGAACATTGAGATTAGGTCATATTGGTGAGACAATTCAGAATAAGTCCTCAACTGACTGGCTGAGGAACTCGCCCATTGTCTTTTGTGAATGGCACACACCTGGGGCAGCTATCTGTGGCAGCCTTGAGTTCAACACCCGCCCTGTGCTTTATGACATGCATAGATCTAACGCCTGTTCCCTACATACTCACCATGAGGTACATGGCCCCAGAAGGGCAGATTGGCTGGAGTCCAGGCACTGCAGACAATGTCTCAAAGCAGAGATCAGCATTGGACTGTAAGAAGAGGCAGTGAGATGTCAAGAATCAAATTTTAAGTAGAAGAAAAATGATGGAATTATAGTCGAGCTGTCATTATTGAAGGCCAGTAAGCTAGGTGTGATCTGACATTTAGAGTCTAAAGAAAAACACCCATAACTTGAAGTCAATGGCCAGGAGCAGAATGAATTGAAGAAGTAAGAGGAGTGTGTGGGTTGCTACACTGAAGCCATCCTGTGGTTCAGAAGCCCCATCTTGGAACTCTATTCCAGAAATGAGGACCAGTTGCTCCTAATACAACTGGAGGCATTCTCTATCTCCCAAACTCCCCAAGGAAAAGGGCATGAGCTGCTCTTACCTTGAGGAAGCTTAGAGTGTTGTGGTAGAACTCTTGTGGGGTGCGATGCAGGATGCTTTTCAGAGCTCCCTGGACAATGGTGCAAGGTCCCAAGATCCGTTGAGTCAGCTTCACCAGCCCATCTCGGATCTGGAAGGATCCAGGAAACACTTTAGTTAGCCACTCACATGCATCCTGGTTTGAGGATTTACAGTATCAGCTGTCATAACTGTTACTGATTCCCTTTCCTGAAGTCTTAAAGTTGGAGGTAGAACTTCTTCCCAGATCCAGACACATGAAAACTGAGCTGGGAGAGAACTGTTACTATTATTACCCAGCAGGTTTCCAGATACTATGAACTATAGAGCCAAGAAAGGGGAAAAAAATTCCTACCTCTCCACCACTGTGCAAATATATGTTCTAAATTACTCATGCTGTTTTCCCACATCATTCTCACCTCATTGCCAAAAATATTTCTTCGGTCATGGATGAGGATCCAGCCCAATCTCCAGCCTGGAACCAGCCAGCGCTTGGCCAGCCCTCCACAGGACAGGATGGGAACGTTGGTGCTAAGGGTGGCCAGTGGTTTGTATTTGCAATCTGAAAATACCTGAGGAGAAGGGATCTTGCTTACTTCCCTCTGAATCCCGTCCCTCCTCACCCATTTCCTCATATCTCAAAGGAAAAAGCATCGGGTTTACTGGCTCCTTTCTACTCTGCAGCCTGATTAGTGTAGAGTTACATGACTGAATTCCAAGAGGCCTCAAAGGGGACTCTCCAAAGAATTTGGTGTCTGATATGGACTAAAAGAAATTTAAGATGAGGAAATGGCTTCCTCTCCTGTGATGTATGTAACACTTCATGGAGCTGGCTCTACAGAATCAGTAACTACTGATATTATAGATTTAAAAATGAAATAATGAATCTTCAATCCCTTACCTAAAATTCCTGGGCTCAGCTGTACTGCAGAATGCAAAGTTGTTTAGGAAGGCTACATAACACATGTACTATACATTAACATTCCCAGAGCAGTCTAGAATAGTACCTCTAATAAAGACTATTAACATGTCTACCATTTTTTCTCACATCTACAAGTGCTATAAACATATATGAAGATATTTCTTTATTTTGAAACCAAATAAATATAGGTTTGGATACCAAATAAATTCCAAGAACCTTTGAATTGTAAAGCTTTTTGGATTTCAGAAAACTGCTATGGAGTCATGGGTCTACATCTCTCTCCTCCCATATAGATAGATAGCTATAGCTATAGACATAGATATATGTCCACGGAGATATCTGTATCTATATATCAAGAGGGCGTGAGTATTGCCTTGCTGTACTGAAATGATTCATAGTTGCTTCCAGTTATTCCAGTTGCCTACTATTCTCAATCTCATGAAACAATTTGGGATTGAGATTACTGTAGTGGGCCAGCAAGATAGCTTAGCAGTCTAAAGTGCCTGCCTAGGCAAGCACACAGGAATCACGGTTCAATCCCCAGCACCACATCACATGCTGGCCAGCCCCGCCCCCAGGGTGGGCTGAGCCAGTCACAAAGA
>NW_004524587.1:9116550-9121739 GCF_000260255.1 Octodon degus
AGAGAGAGAGAGAGAGAGAGAGAGAGAGAGAGAGAGAGAGAGAGAGAGATTACTGTGCTATATCCTAACCCAGACTCACCATGTCTCCATAGATCTCATCAGCTAAGATGGGAACACACTGCCTTGCAGCCACTGCAAATTTTTTTAAAAAAGCATGTTAGAATCACTTTAAGTGTAAAATCTTATCATTCAACATCCACCTAGTTTTACTTTGCTTTGTGTTTCCCACTGGTGTGTACCTGTTAATCCTGATTTGTCAACTTCATTAAGAAACACATAGTAGGTTAGTACAGCACATACCTGGGAGATGTCTAGTTGGGTCAGGGAAGTGTAACCCTGTGGACTATCTAAGGTCCCTGGCCAGTTCCTCTCCAGCGCAGCCCCCTATTCTGCTTCCTGGTCTCCACAAACTCAGCAGCTTTGCTCCACCCCACCCTTCTATCCTGGAGCCAGCCAGCATGAACTGACTCAATTTCCTGAAATCATGAACTAAATTAAACCTTATCTCCTTTAAGGGTTTTTGTTTTTGTTTTTTTTTATGTAATTAGTATAAGATCTATAGGGTCTCACTACGCAAATCAGACTCATAGTGATCCTCCTGTTTTTAGCTCCCCAAGCACCACCGCACTGTCTCAGTTGCCATCTCGGCATGTGCCAGGGACAGGACCAGCACGGCATGCCGAGAGTCACCCCAGTCCCTGCACCTGCCTAAGCAGGTGCTTTACTCTGCTGAGCTATCTGGCCAGCCCTACCTCTTTTAAGTTGAAGGTGTTAGGAATTGTGTTTCTGTGAAAAGAAAGCTATCACAGTGTGTTTGGTCTTCCTCTTAAAGACCGTAAGTTTGGGCTGGGGATTTAAACAGTAGCATAGAACTTGCCTGGGATGCATGAGACCCGGCGTTCTATGCCCAACACCACAAAACCATAAAACTAAATTTTTCTAATACTCTTCCAGATCTACAGAGCCTGGATTTGACATTTAATGAGGCATTTCAAACCCTCTCTTCCATACAGTGGTGGTGGTGAATAAGCAAGTATATGTTACACATTTCTTTTCCCACACATTTGGATTAGGGATGCTCTACCTGCGTTTCCCTTTTCTCCTTCCTTTAGGCAAGACCTCCCATTCCAGGGCTACACTGTTGATTAGAGATGCCAGTGGTGGCCCTCTACCTTCATCCCAGGCTCATCACTTAGTAAAAGGATTCCTCTGTAACTCTAGGATACAGCCACAGGAGTCCATTCTTGGCCCCTTCTCTTTGCAGTGAGCCTGCCGCACTTACCTGCCAGGATCTTCTGAAGATGGCTCTTACTGAACACAGACCCACAGGGATTTGATGGATTGTTGATGACAAGACAAGCTGTCTTTTCATCAATCAGAGATTCCATTTGTTTCAGGTCAATTTCCCAAGACTTCTCTGGCTGGGGAGGAAGACAGAGGGAGATTGAGATGATTCTGAAAGAAATTATGGGACATCATCAACCCAAAGTTGCAGTGTAAGTTTGTTTCTTGCCTATACCACTCAATTCCAGACCTGTTTGTGACAGGCAATGGTCATGTATTTTTCCAAGGTGCTAGTTAAACATTTCAGTCTAAACTTTAAACATCGCTTACCACTAGATTATAGAATTTGACTTCAATGCCCATAGATTCAGCCAAAGTTCTATAGAGAGAAAAACCGGGTCTTGGAACAAGGATGTTCTGTCCTGGGTTGGCCAACACAGCTAAACAAAGTTCAATAGCCTCACTGCAGCCACTTGTCAGAATGATGTCCTGCGAAGAGAACAAAGGTTAATTTTGTTAGGGGTTCTAACAGTCACAGGAGCAAATAGCTTTGCATTTCACATTTGTGTGCAGGACAGTCAGGTGGACAAGCTGGGAAGAACACGAGCTGCAACACATTCTGAGTGAAGTAGTAAATAAGGGCTAAATTAAGCCAAAGCAAAAGACATTACTAAGTGTGGGCATATCTCAATGTTGCTGAGAATGCTGGACATTTAAATACACAACTCACTTTTAAACAGACAAGTTCACTATGACTCAACCGATTTCCATGAGAGACCTTGGACCAACTTTGAATTTTTTTTTTCTCCTGCTTATTGATTTACTTTTGGCCAGAATGTGAAGCCTGGCTGTTCTCTAACACAGATAAAGGACACCTGTCATGATAGGACATGTCAAGCTCATACAGTAACAATAGAGAGAAGGGCAGCATCTAAACTGGGCACTGCCCTCCATTTAATGTACCATGGGACAGTGTATCTGTCCTTCTGTCTGAATGCACTCAGGTGAATGAATGAAGTTACAAATAAAAAGATAGCATTGGGAAATTTCTAAAAATTAATTATTTGTTGTTTATAAATTATTTTCCAATGATCTTTTGAAGGGAATCAGCTCTGGAATGACCTCAGTGTCCTTTAGGCCTCCTTAAGATGGGTATGCTATGAATTATAGGGGATGTCTTTACCACACTGTGGTGACATCAACTATCATCCCTACTCAGTGGCCCCAGCTTCATAAGATGTTCTCAGTTGCTAACAGGGGAATATCCTCAGTCACCCCTCTAGCCCGGCCCCAACACAGGCAATCATTGCCCCTAAAGAACATAAATAAGGAGAGGGGATGCAGTTTGCCCTCAATTGACACAGAGCATCAGGACACATTGCATCAGGCTCACCTTAGCGTCCAACGGGGCTTCAGCACAGTGGTAGTAGGACGCAATCACCTCACGACTGGACAGGTAGCCTGTGAGGTAAAAAAGTTGGAGGAGGAAGCTGAGGAGATTTACTCCTCCACTAACAGATGCGCCAGAGCAAGTCAGATAGGAGTTCACGTTGCCTCCTCCCCTGCTCAGAACATAGTCTACTAAATTCAGCTGTCAGCCACTATAGATAAAGACTAATTCATAATTTATAATTTTTATAACCACAAATGTATAACCAATAACAAGGAACCATTCTCCAAACTGTAAAATGCCCTGAATTACCTTGATTACTGCGGTTATGTTTCATTCTCTATAAAATAAAGGATTTAAATTGATCTTAAGTACTTTTTATGAACTATGTTTTTTGGAAGTTGTCATGAATCCATTCAATACATGTGACGAATTTGAAGATTTTTACAATATATAATACGCTTATAGGTATTTTGGTACAAATTTTATCTTTTAAATTATTTTTTGTGCAGTATTTCCAAATTTGGCTTATAAGCTGCAAAGCCCACTATAATGTTTCACAGAACTGCTAACCAAAAAGACAAGTGAGCAAGACCAGAGGTAATACTGCATTTGTGTTCAGTTTGATAGATACAAATGGATCTCCTGCAATTGTATAAATCAGCCCTTCTTTAATTACTAATAAAAAATAACACATTCTTAGACATCTCAACATCCTTATCTTCTTAGGTATGAGACTTGGTTTTTGGTTCCAGATTGAGTCACTTCCCTAATACTTTGGATATTGAAGTCATAAACTTTTTTATAACAATTTTTATGTCCTGAATTTGATTTTTGTTGTATGAAAAATTCTGATATGTCAATAATCAACCTAAAACCAGCATCTCTAATATCTCTTTGAAATATTTTTTAAATCTAATTTTGGTAGAAACTATATTTTCCTTCCACACTAAGATTATGTTCTTATGTACACATACATTCAGGGAGGGAGTTGTACAAAACTGAGGTGAAGTTTTAAAAATACCAAAATCTTTACCATATAAATTGTTAAAAGACAGAGAGAATTAATCAAAATAGGAGTAATTCCTTTCCATAATAACCTTCTATCCTTTGTTTTTGGTTGTTTAGGGGCCTACTTCATCTGGAACAGTTATAATGGCATTTCAGTATAAACACTACCATCATGAAGGAGAAAGAAAGCAAAGGAGCTTTTGACATAGGGCAGTAAGTAAATTACTGTGAGCCTAGAGCACTCGGTAAACACGCAGCTCCGGCCAGACTCGAGGCCTGCATACTGGAATCAGTAAGGAAATCATTAGTGAAGGACTCAGTGTGTTTGAGAGCTTAGGAGATGTCTGTATATCAGAGAAAGCCAGGAAAGACACTAGACCTCATGGTAAGTAACCTGGAGGAAGACCCTTCCCCTAAGTGCAAATAGCAGCTCAATTTTAACCTGTCCTTAAGAGTTACTAGAATTGCTAGAAATGTAGTGCCATTAAAAGAACACTAAAGATTTAGAAGCTTCTGGATATAGTGTCAGGGACCTTACCAAAGGATGGGGCATAGCCATTGTATTTCCCTGAATCCAGGGCATCTTTCATTGCTTGGGTCACTTCAGGGTCTGTGGAGAGGTTTCCAAACACAGTAGGATCTCCTATTCATGGGAGGATACAAACAAAAGAAACCACCAAGAGATTACTCTCCCATGTCCCATACTCAGATTTACCCTCCACTGCCATCTTTTCCAACCAGTCCATGAGAGTAAGAAGCGACAAGATAGTGGTGCCCTCCACCAAGTATCCTCAACTTACCAATTGACAGAGAAATCATGGTTTTGTTTGGGTTTGGCTTCACCTTCATGCTGTCCACAATGGCCCGGATGGGATTGAAGGTCCTGTTGGACATGTCAGAGGGCCTCACCGACCATCTGGCCTTCCTGCCTTTCAGTTTTCCTGGCATGGAGCTTCTCCCACTGATGTTCACATGCACATCCAGAACCGGGGGAAGGCTGCCACTGTCATCTGTCTGGATTGTGTAAGGCTCCATCACTAGCAAAGCCTACAGAGAAAAGAAGGAGATCCCTGTGAGTTGGGTCGCTGTGAGGACAATGTGCTGTGCAGTCAGAGCCCACATGCAGATTGGAACATCAGGGTGACGTCACTGGATGTTGCAACTTATTTTTTGCTCTCTCTGCGTTCTTTTGTGGAGTAGTTTTATTATGGGCAAGGCATTTTAAGGCTTTTGCTGAGATAGAAAATAAAGCAAAAGCCCAGTCTACAACATTAACAGCACTCAGTTAAATTCTTATCCATTGTGACTAGGACTTTCAGTGTGCAAATGCGATCCCTGCAAAAGCTGAACCATACTCTACACAGCACCAAGAGTAGGCACAGTGGCACACACTTACAATCCCAGCACTCTGGTAGGCTGAGGGAGGAAGATTGGAAGTTTGAACCCAGCCCGAGCAAATCAGTGACTTATCAAGGACCTCAAAACTTAAAAAAAAAAAAAAAAA
>NW_004524587.1:9121839-9131393 GCF_000260255.1 Octodon degus
AAAAAAAAAAAAAAAAAAGTGCTGGGAATATAGCTCAGTGTAAAAGATCTGAGTTCAGTGTCCAGTACCAGAAGCACAAAAAAAAAAAAAAAAAAAAAAAAAAAATAGTGAAGTCATTAGACACGTGTATTCCCTCCTTTCCATGCAGAGACTCCAAGAAAGGGCCTCCCTAGCTTTTCAACACTGTGTCTCTTGCCCTTACAGGAAGCTGGGAAAGGCTAGCATTTCATAAGCATGGGCAGAAAAAGCAGTCACCACATCAGAAAGGACAATTTTCCATCCTTGCCACCAGATGAGCCGCAGCGTGGGGTTTACCTTCCACCTCCAGGAGAAGCGGTCTCCAGTGGTGCAACCTGACAGCTCTCACCAGTTGTTCTCTGCCAAGTCACGGTGGCGGTGGCGATGAGCTCAAGGACAACTCTGACTTCTGAAATAGTCTCCGCTAATGGGCGTTGGGCCTGATGCTTTTATTCTATTGGTTTCGGGTGAAAGCTAAGCCCGCCTGTGTGCCTCTTCCCCCACCCCTTCCCACTCTTCTGCTTTTCACCCCTAACCCTACTGCCACCCACCAATCAGGGATTTGTCCTCCCTTCAGACAACTGGAATTGTGTTAACCCTTTTCCAAATGCTCTATGAGATGTTTGAAAAAACCATTGGAATTTAGTTACAATTACAGTAGGGGTGTGTGTGTGTGTGTGTGTGTGTGTGTGTAACTAGGATCAAACCCAGGGCCTCACTTGTGCTAAGCAGGTATTCTACCACTGAGCTATATTCCCAAACTTTTTATTTACTTATTTATTTTTTTAACTTTGAGACAGAGTCCCACCCTGTTGCTTAGGCAAGCCTCCAACTCTCAATCTTCCTGCCTCAGCCTTCCAACTAGCTTCGATTGCAAGGATACCCACCTCACCCAGCTGTGTAGGTCATTATTTAAAGATTTTTTTTTCTGTCACAAAACAACCTGCCACAATTTTGACAATACAAAAATATGTAAAGTGAGAGACCTCCCTCGCCACCCTCCTTTCTCACTCCCAGGAGTAGGCAATGGTAATAACTTGGGCCTTTCTGCCCATTTAGCAAGATGATAGAAGGTGAATAGATAGATGGATAGATAATAGATAGATACATAACTTTATAGATTTTCAAAACACATAATGGATCATGTTCTACACCTTGTTTGGCAACATCTTTCTTAACTTTGTACATCTCAGACTCCTTTCCTTATCAGTCCACAGGGTTTTGAATTTCAGTTACAGCAAATTGGGCAGTTGGAAGAAGTAAAGGGCCTTTCAACCAATAATTTAAAGGCACAAGGCCAGCAGGGCAGCCAAACCTTGCAACTTTATTCTTATACTGTGTGTGCAATCTTCTTCATTTACCTGCTCTAGAGATCGTGGGAGAACAGGTGCCAGGTAACATCTATACAAACCAAAGAAAGACCCAACATCCATAGCAGCAGCTCCAGCGGTCCTCTGAACCTACAAAAAACATCTCCCCTCAAAGGTTGACACAGAGCTCAGAGACTCCCGGGGCTCAGATCCTATCTGTTTATTTGTCTTGATACAGATTTGTTACCAGAGTTCTTTCTAAACATCTAGTTTTTAGTGACTTGAGTCTCTTGTGGGTTAAATAAACTTTTTGCTTTTCAGGATCTTCCATCTCTCAGCACTTTCCAGAAATTATCTGATGCATCCTCTTACCCATGCCACAGGAGCAAGGAGTTATTGCTTCATTTTACCAGTGGAGAAATAGAAGCACAGGTGAGGGTAAGATCCCAGCCCTTCCTAAGAGAATCCAAGTCCTAATACTTACACCTGGATCCTGAAGCTTAGCAATATGGCTACTCCGTCTCAAGACACAAATGCGTAGTGCTGTCTCTGAAACAACCAAAGACAGAAAGGAGGAAAAGCTGAGGTAGCTCTGCCGTCTGGCACCTGTGCTCAATGTACCCTGTAGGGAGAAGTATGCCTCGCAGGCTAGACTGGACTGAACTCAACAGAGTCATGAGCAGAGTGGGAACGTGGTATTTTTTGCAGGTCACAGAGATTTCACCAAGAGGGAAGACCAATCTTAGACGCCCCCCTGACTGTTTGGAAAAAAAAAAAATTACCATCCTCTCCATCATTCTTAGTGTATCTGTAGTGCCTTTTACTCATGGTCATTTATTATGTTTATTCACTGTTTATGTTTGGGAATTGTCTGTTCAGGCCCCTCACCTATCTCATGAGGAAGGACTCATCTTTTTCTTTGCTAAGACCTTGGTGTAGGACACAGTTGTAAAGCAACAAAACAGCTGCGGTGGGGTCATGGGCCGGCCTCCTGTGTCCCAACCTGGCTCTGCTTCAGGTTTACAGATCAAAGGACAGTGAGCAGTACAGGATTTTGGCAGATGGTCCTGCAAACAGGGCTGCTGACGCAGAATCGGCGGGGCTGAGGGGGTGGTGGGGCTGCAGCCCCTGGGGTCCCTGCAATGGACACACCCTCACCCCTCTTCTATAACAGCAACAGAACCTAGGTCACAAGGGAAGATAGACAAGGCAAACAGGTCTTCAGACTGCAGACAGAACAAAGAGGGGACCTAACTCCACACAGGAAGCTTCGCTGACACTGAATAAACTCAACACAGGCAGGGCCAATAAACTTAGACACACAAACCGCTGCCACTGCGGCTGCCGTTAAGACCTTTCATTTAAGAACCAAACAATGACTTCCATCAATTTTTTTCTTAAGTATTCAAGTGCTGTGTTTTCCATAAAAAAGTATTTTTTTTAATTTTTAAAGATGTAGTAAAAAATATAACTTTAAATTTATCATTTTAGCCATTTTTGAGTGTACAATTTCAGCAGTTTTTTGCCTATTCACATGGTTGTGACATAGATCTCCAGAACTTTATCATTTTGCAAAACAGAAACTCTGTAACTGGTCAGTGTCTGTTTTTTGTTTTTGTTTTTGTTTTTTTCTGGTACTGGGGACTGAACTCAGGACCCTGCGCTTGCCAGGCACGCACTTATTCTACTGAGCTATCTCCCCAAGCCCAAAACTCTGTAACTATTAAACCCTTAATTTCCTTTCCCCTCTTCCTCCAACCCTTGGCAACTATCTTTCCACTTTTGGATTAAAAATCATATTTTTAAGTAATCTGACCATCCAGAGATAAGCACTGTTTATCATTTTATCCACAACTAACATTTTGAAATCCCTGTACTTCCTATGGATACATTCATATTTTATGTATGAGAGTTTTATATGCTGTGGGCCTCATTTTTAGAATATATTAGGAACATTTTCTTCCATTTTTTGCAAATTTTCTTTTAATAGTTACCTACAACCCTGGGCCTTTGTTTTTATAGAACTGTCTCCATGCCCCTCTTTCTTCTGCCCCTGCGGGTTGGACACCCTCCTTGTACCACGTAGTCTTGGACACACCATGCCTAAGTCAGTCACTCCAGAAGGACAGCCTGTCTCCTCTCTACCTTCACTTGGACAAAAACTAAGTCCCACAGTGTAGTCAGTGTTGAGTTGGAGTCTGAGCCCCAAACTCTGGCTCCAGATTCCAGAAGTGCAAACCTGCCTCTCTTTAGAGGAGTCAGTGAGTAGGCTGAGACGACACAGCCCTAGACAGACATGGTGATGGACAACTGTAATGGCAATGGTCAGGAGGCTGAAGCAGGAGTGTCATGAGTTTGGGGATAGGCTGGGCTACATGGCAAGTTCAAGACTGGTCTAAACAACAGAGCAAGACCCTGTTTCAAAAGGAGGGTGGAGAGGAGCATATTCCTAGGGCATGTTTAAAAGAGGGATAGGAAAATAATGTATTAAGCATGCGGGCTAGGCATGGACTATTCATCTGCCTTTTGTTGGTCCTCAGTTGTTAATGTTGCATCTTTCCATACTCAATCACCATCCAGACCATTGAATTTGGGTACAAAGGAATAGGGATGCTTTAACTTCTCCAGTAGCCTGAAGCAATAAGGAATATTCTTTTCAGTCTCAGTGTCCTCCTCCATGTCTGGCACCATGCTTTGAACAGGTCACATTTGAAACTTTTTCACCAGTTGCCAATTAATAGCACATGAACCCAAGAGAAAGAAACGATGGAAGGAGTGGTAACAGAGAGCAAACCAGAGTCAGGTGTATTTATAGAAGGTGGGGTGTGAAATTCAGGAAGGAAGGATTAGGAGATAGGTTGGACTTTGATAATTTATAATGTCTTACATTTACAGAGTACTTTGATAGTGTTTGGCTTACATTATTACATTACCTCATGTAATTCTCTCTCTTTCTCTCTCTCTCTCTCTCACACACACACATACATGCACACTATAGGATAGACAAGGAAAAAGCTGTCACAATATAGAAGTATACCTGCTTCAAGTTCCTTTTCTTGAATTAAAATATTTATTTTAGAATAGTTTTAGATGTATAGCAGAGTTGCAAAGACAGTCCAGAGTTCCCACATATGCCTCCCCAGTTTCTCCCTATTTTTACCATCCCGATGATCATAACACAACTAAGAAACAAATACTTGTCTATTCATACTAAGAAAACTCCATTCTTCACACAGTTTTCACTAATTTTTCTCCTAACATCTTTCTCCTCTTCCAGCCTCCCATTTGGGGTACCACTTTGCACTCAGTGCATGTGGCTCCTCAGTCTCTTCCGGTCAGGGATGATTTCTGAGACTTTCCTTGCTTTTCACAATCTCAGAAGCTTTGATGTAGAATGATCCTCAATTTGGGTTTGTCTCATGCTTCGGAAGGAGCTATAGGCCCCAGGGAAGGACCACTTGAGCTTAAGGCCACTCACTTTGCATCAGAGCTCAGAAGGTTAATAAAGAAATGAAACCCTCATGTGTTTGCTGACTGAGGTGCCCCTGGTCACCTCTCTCATGAGCTTAGCAAATAACACCAGCATGTTTGCTTTGTGCTTTGCACAACCATCCATGCCTATTAACTTAGCCATTTTTCTCCAGTTGGAACTTGGTGTTCCTTTACTTGTGCGTAGCTGGAACCTCAGCCCCATCACAGGTCTCAGCATCCATCAAGGAACACCCTGTGACTGCTGTGCCCAGTGGAAATAGGAGGAAGTGTCTCTGTGACAGTTCCGAGGACATGGCCACTTAGCTGGCCAGCCTTAGCTGTCTGCCCCTAGGGCCCGGCCTCCATGTAAGGAGTCCTTGCTTTAGAGAGATGGCACAGAGAAGCCCTGAACTGCCTGGCAAGTAAACGAGGGAGCCTTCTGGGAGGTCTAACCTGTCTGAGCCTGTGGGTGACACCAGCCCAAGATGACTGTGACTGCACGAGAAACCCCAAGGGAGATCCACCTGGTTATTCCCAGTAAACACTCAGAACCACAAGAGATCATAAATGAAGAATTTTATGACAGCACACCTTTGCACATGGTCACTCTGGTAAACTCTTCAAATTGCTTCATTTGCTGGCACTTTCTTGAAAGGAACCAGAAGCATCTGGCAACAAAAAGCCCACCTATAATTGTTAACCTGGATGATAGAATCCTGTGAGTAATTAGAATAATCCTGGACAGCCAGCAGTTGCAAGCCCTTTATCCTGTATATGTGAGTCTCTATCCACCCTGTCGTACTCACAGGAGCCAGGTACCCTTTCAGGACTCTTCACAGCCACTTTCAAGAACAGATGCAACAGGATAGTCATTCCACTACAGACTGAATTAGCCATTCTTTTTTTTTCCCCCCCTCTCAGGCTAAGCAAGATTGATATTTTTCATAGCTTCCTCAAAGGTGCTGAACTTGGTCAACCCTTGAATTTTTCCTCATTCTGTCCAGAAAGATTTCATGGATGTTAGTATCCAAAATGGAACCTAAATCTTCTTACAAAGGTCTAAATAGTCTTGTAAAGAAGTGCTGTATATATGAACATAGGAAGGAGGAAGGAGGGAGAGAGGGAGAGAGGGAGAGAGGGAGAGAGGGGGAGGGGAGAGAGACAGAGAGAGACAGAGACAGAGACAGAGACAGAGATTGAATAGTTCTTTGCCCGTCAAGCCTAATTTTTAAGCAGTCAACTAAGATAATGGTATAAATACTAATGACGTAAAATATAAAAGTCCTGATGCACTGTGGTCCCTGAGTTTAGGACTTCAGTTTTTTAGTTTTGAACTCAGGCTTGCACTTTCCACTGCGTGAGAGTTCACAACTATGCAGCAGGACTCTCCACGAGGAAGAGCATCTAGTTGGGCCTCACCACGCACTTGAGCACCCACAGCTGTTGTCAGAGTGAGTAATACAGGGTCCGCTTTCCACACAAAGCAGCCCCCAAGTCTGGTTTCCATGCTGCAGAAAGTCCTGAGTTGATTTTCCATGGTCGCGAGTGTGTGGTTGGCCAAGAAGCACAGAATGTTCCAAAGGCTAAAGAATTTGCCTCCCTGCCCCGACAAGGCCTCAAGGCCGCTCCTTCCCTATTTTGCCTGGCGACAAAGGCCAGAGGTGATGCAACTCTACAACCTTTATCCAGATTCACTGCTGGGAATCTGTGAAGGAGAGAGGGCCATCCATGGGGGCCAAACCACAGAGAATTACCCAAGTCTAGAACATCAAGTTCCCACAGGACCATGAGAAAAACAAAGACGAAACGCAATGGGTTTTCTGGGGCTTGTTAAAAGGGTCATGGAATGCATCTCTCCTTCAGAAAGATTACTGCTAGAGAGAGAATGTGTACAGTAGGAGTGGATGAATAGGAAGGAGAGAAGATTCTCTTCTTTAAGGGTCAGGTGTGCCTACCTGTGCCTTAAAGCACTCTACAATAAGAATACTGCCATCAAGTTTCATCAATAAACTCATTTTTTTAAATGTATTTAGCACAGCGTCTTAAGGGGCTCACTACACAGATCAGACTCATAGTGATTCTCCTGTTTTGAGCCTCCCAAGCTCTGGGATTACGGGCACCCACCACCATGCCCAGTCTCAGTCACCATCTCAGTATACCCTGGGGGAGGGATTGGCAATGGCATGCTGAAGCTCGAACCCTGTGTCTGCTTAAACAGGTCCCCTGAGCTATCTGGCTGGCCCAATAAACTCATTTAATAAGCACCTATAACCCATTTAATAAGCACCTATAACCCTATTTAATAAGCAAGCCAAGTTCCTGCTTTGATGGAGCTAGAAAACCAGGTAGGAAAGAGAAGGAAGGAAGCAAGAAACCTATGTTAGGAAAGATCAATGTTGCAAAAAATCAAGGTGTGAGATCAGAAGGGTAGCATCTATCTTCCAAGACACTAACCATTAGAACGGTACGTGACCATTAGAATGTCCCCACCCGGACAGTGAAGGTGAGGGGGGATGGGAATGAAGGAAGGGGAAATGTCCTGCAGGTGGCTGGGAGAACAGCACGCCGAGCAGAAGGAGCAGCAAGAGCAAACACCTTGAAGTAGGCTGCACTAGGCAGTGCACTTGCAGGGTCCAGACAGGCTGGTAGGCTGGAGCAAGCAGAGTGGAGTGTGGCAGGGGATGAAATCAGAGAGCAGGTGCCTTAGTCACACTGCTAAGAGGATGAACCAGAGCTGTTGATTTAACTCAGCACATTTTGTCTCAAGGCCTCGGCCTGGGCCCATAGTAGCAACTTGCTGTCTAGAAATGCCTTCCAGCATGATATGTGGGACAGCATGTCTGATACAACACTAATGAAATGACTTAGAAATGAAAACAAAATCCACAAAAGCCATGTGCCTTTAGAAAAGAGCAACAGAGTCACCCTGCTCTGCAGCAGTTGGACTCATACCCATGGAACCAGAAATACAGACGAGAATTAAGGTTGAGTCTGTATAGAACTAGGGCTCTGTATCCCCCACAAAGACTTTCCATGTACCCTATTACATCTCATCCAAAGGACTTCAAATTCAGCCTGTCTGGTGTCCCCTAGCTGAGGATCCTGCTGAGATATGTTTTTGAAAACATTGATGTCATTAATAAGGCTATAGGATCCTAAAGGATTCTACAAGAAAAATTTGAAGGTTATTAATTTATTAATTATTTTTATTGCCCTGTTCTTGAAGTTATTTCTACAGTTGACTGCTGGTCATAGGACTCCTCTCTTAAGGAAGTGTAAAAGTAGTGAATTGTGCAGTCATAAACTGGGAAGCGGGCCATCTGGGGCCAACTTGATCCCATCCCACCCAAGTGCTGAGCCTGGGTTTCTCCTGTCCAAGTGATAGGAACCTCCTTTTCTCCTGCCCACTCTCTACCTCAAATTCTGGTCCACCTTCCATGTTATGGTTTAATGACTGTCCTGGCCATTGACAAGCAGGTACCCACATAGGGAAGTTCAATGAGTCTCCAAATTCAGTCTCCAAGGTGGAAAGTCCTTTGTAGGAAGTTGGGGAAGGACAGGCCGAGCAACAGAATTCTCAGCTCCACATCCTCCCCGCTTCCCAGTCACGATGGTTCTGTTTTTAACCTCCTCTTCTATCTTTTCAATGCACTGCATATTGATTAAGTATAACCCCTCCTTCCTTTGGTTGCCAAAATCCTTTTCCTTCTCCTGAAGAAAAGAGAATAAAAGGCTCTGATTGTCATGCAATTAGCTCTAGAAGGCACTTCAAGAGTCCTTTCTCAATGCTTCAGGTTGAGCATAGTTCTTCCTCTGTTGTGATGGTCCTTCCCTTCCCCGTGAGGTGGGTGCCTCTAGGATGCCGCTGGCTGAGGAAGGTCACAGATGAAGGAAGGAGAGAAGCACTTCAATGCCACTTCATTTTGGACAGCTCATTACAGTTAGATCTGTTCATTGCTGCTGTATGAGCGGCTACTTCTTGAGAGTTCCATCAAAATAATAGCTTCCTTTAAGATGTGTTCTCTGCATTGAAAAAGAGTCGGAAGTTTCTTCAGTTACCTCCCACACTGTTCATATATGCACTTTTAAGGAAAGCAATCCCACTCCTAAGAAATGAAATAAAAACCTGTATTCACACAGAAACCTACAGGTGAATGCTTACAATGATCTTATTCATAATTATCAAAAGCTGGAGGGACTGGAGAGATAGCTCAGGGGCTTAAGCTCCTGCCTGGCAAGTGCAAGGTCCTGAGTTTGATCCTTAGTATCAAAAAAAAAAAAAAAAAGTGAAAATGGACTCAATGTCCTTCAACTAGGGAATATATAATATACAGATTTTGTATATCCATATAGTGGAATCCAGTCGCACTCCCATGACTTCACTCTCCATAGGTCCAGTTTCCACAGTCAACCACACATTGTATCAGCCCACATTGTCATCAGGAAAAGGGTAAGGTTTTCCTGATGATGCCTCTTAGCAGAGAGTAAGTGTTATTAAAATACCATCATTAGAAGGTATTCTAAGAACACAGTATCATAAGAAGGTATTCTGAAAGAGACCACAGTTCATATGTTTTTAATATTAGGTATATGTTGTTATAATTGTTTATTAGTTACAAACTTTATCATATGCATGTAAGTATAGTAAAAGTGAAAACCATAATGTACAAGGTGTGATCAAAAAATAATATGAGGGGCTGGTGAGATGGCTCAGTGGTCTAAAGCACCTACTTAGAACAAGCTTAGCAAAGCACA
>NW_004524587.1:9132658-9135495 GCF_000260255.1 Octodon degus
ATATATGATATTGGGCTTTTTCTCACTGTGATGGAACTGTGCCCCCTGAGTTTGGACCTAGAACAATATGGCAAGTGCTGAATGTTATTGAGGGCTTCTTAGAGCATTTACGAAACAATGTACATAGAAAGTGGCCTGAGAAATGGGCAAATTGCTTCATCATGCACTATGACAACGCTCCATGTCACTCATCACTTCTGGTACTGCAGTGTCTGTCCAAAACATTACAGCGTGTCCTCTTCCACCTTATTCACCAGATCTGGCACTATGCTCTTCAAAATAACCATGAAAAGTAAATATTTTGGATTGATTCAGAACTTTGAAGCAACCACAAAGAGACAACTAAAGGCATTCACAAGAAAGACTTCCAGAACTGCCTCAGAAAATAGAAAAAGATGATGGGATAAATGTGTTTGACTTAGGGCTGGGGAGATAGCTTAGTAGGATAAGTGCCTGGCTGGCTGGCAAGCACAAGGGCCTGAGTTCTATCCCTGGTTCTTTATGAAACTAGCAAAGAAAAAAAAAAAATTGGGGGACCAGGGAGATGGCTCAGTGGAATAAGCACTTCTGTAGCAAGCATAAGGGCCTGAGTTCAATCCCCAGTTCCTTAAAAAAAAAAAAAAAAAAATGTATTTGACTTGATTTCAGGGATTCCCCCTAAAATGTGTTTGACTCAGTGGTAAGAATTTTGAGGATAATTAATAGCAATGCATCTTTAATTATGACCTTTTTTTCCCCCACAAATTTAAGCATTTACCATTTGTTTATTTATTTATTTTTGCATTTTTAGGACAGGGTGTACAGGGTATACAGGATCTCACTGTGTAGCTCAGACTCCTAGTGATCTTCCTGTTTATAGCCTTCAAAGAGCTGGGATTACAGGCTTGTGCCACCACACCCAGTCTCAATCGCTGTCTCAGCACACCCCAGGGGCAGGGCTGGGATGGCAAACCCAGTGATCGAACCCCCTAAGGAGGCGCTTTAATCCACTGAGCTATTTGGCCAGCCCTTACCATTTATTTCGATCACATCTCCTGTAAAGGATTCAGTGTCGAGGCTTCAGGAGCCCTCTGAGAATCTTGGAATGCACCCATCAAATAAAAGGGACCTGTGCTGCTCAGCAATGAAAAGGAATGAGTTGCAGGTGCACGTGGCAGCGTGAGCAGCGCCTTCCACTACACAGCAAAAGACAAACTCAGAGGAGCACAGACAGCGTACAGACGTGTTATCCTGGAAAAGGCAGAATTATGGGCCTAGAAAATGCAAATGAGCCAGCAGCTCCCCAGGGGTGAGGAATGCAACAAGGCAACACCGAAGAGGCACCGGGGGAGTTGAAGAGCGAGCAATAGGTCTGTTGTGCCTGTAGTGCTGACCACCTGATCGTATTCCCCTTATAAAAGCCACAAACTGAACACTAAAGGTAACGACTTCACTGTTTTTATACTACACCTTCATTTTATTTTATTTTATTTTTTATGTATGTGGTACAGGGTCTCACTATGCAGCTCAGACTCATAGCAATCCTCCTGTTTTCAGCCACCCCAGCGCTGGGATTACAGGCATGCATCACCACGCTGGGTCTCGGTGGTCAGCTCAACATGCCCCGGGATGGGGCCAGCGAGGCATGCGGTGCCGCAGATCAAACCCAGTCCCTGAGCTTGCCTAAGCCAGCGCTTAGTCTGCTGAGCTATCTCACCAGCCCTTACACCTTCATTTTAAAAGGAAGAATAAAAGGTCATCTCCAATCAAAACAAAACACTCATGAAGGAAAAGGCAACTTCTGTTTTAGGAGCCCATCTAGGATGCCACATTACTTTTAACATACTAACAATGGTTTCTTTGGTTAGTTGGTTGGCTGTTTAGTTTGGTTCAGTTTAGTTTGGGTTTTTGAGACAGGATCTTGCTATGTAGCCCAGGGGCTGACCTTGAACTCTCAATACTCCTGCCTTTACTTTACAAGTACTGGGATTAGAAGTATGTACCATCATACCCAGGTAGCACTAATAATGTTTTTAAATTATAATAAACTAGAAAATTGTGGTCCAGGATTTCTAAAATATGTAAGCAGACACAGGGCTGCACCATATTTGTCATAAACATCCCCATCTCCAGGTTCCCTGTCCTCTTCCCTCTTATTTTTCCATACCATGGATTATATCTAACAGATCATCATATTACATCAATTCTAAGATGCCCTTGATTGATACATCTATCATAATTTTCTGCAGAAAAAATAACGTCAAAAAATATAGCTATAGGGCAGGGGAGATGGCTCAGTAGGATAAGCGCTTGATTGGCAATCACAAGGATCTGAGTTCAATCCCCGGTTCCGCCAAAAAAAAAGAAAAAGAAAAAGAAAAAATATAGCTATAAAACTCTACCAGTTGTAAAATAAACCCCAATTTTCAAAATATTAGCATGAGAAAAATGTTCTTTTTTCAGTACTAGGGATTAAATCCAGGGTCTTTACACTGAACTTGCCCATCCTTTTTATGTTTTATTTTGAGACAGAGTCTCCCTAAGTCTCCAAGCCATTCAGTCTGGGCTCTTTTGATGGTGCTCCTGCTTCAGCCGCCCATGATGCGACCACACCTAGCTAAAAATGCCTTTAAGTCAACAAAGTGTGATGTATTTATTTTACATGTTTGTTGTCTGTGTGGCCCATTAGAATACTGATATCATGAGGGCAGGATTTGTTTTTCTTCAATGATACATCTTAGCAGAGGGTAAATGTTAAAAATATTTGTTGTATGAACTAGTGAATGATAATATAATTATCCACTAGTAGTTTTGATTATCTGTTAGATACTCCAAAGTTTTTTCATTGTATAAACTCT
>NW_004524587.1:9136481-9140394 GCF_000260255.1 Octodon degus
AAAAAAAAAAAAAAAAAAAAGGCAAAAGGAAGACAGAGCCAGATTTCTCTGGCTGGCTTAGTTTTATTGACATTAATTGGCTGTGCTCCATGTAACAAGCTCTGTGCTGGGTGTTAGGGGTACAGAGAGGGGACAGGTGCTCCCCAGGCAGATGTGAGGAGCCAATAAACCAGACATCATCACCATGGATGTCTGCAAAGAACTCAGGAGAAGTCCAGAGGAAGAGAAAGGGTTGCATCCACCTTGGAGCTGAAATTCCCAACAAGATTCTCAATTTGCCAAGTGCCTGAAGACTGCTGCCCTCCAAATCCAAGGCCAGTTGCATCTGCTCCTCTCTTTACAGACTGGTTTTCAGTCCCGTGGCACAGGACGAGATGGGCTCTAGCTCCCTAGCTGTGCCAGAGCAAATATTGAGAAATGTCTAGTTTGATGGCTTCACTATTGCACCCCATTGCGTGTGCCACAGGATGCATCTAATGCCCACCTCCATCCTTCATGCTCTGAAAATAAGAATTGGGTGGCTAGGCAAGACTAAATCCCAGTAAATGAGATGTGGAAATGGGAGGGACTACCCAGGGAAACAGAGAGCGAGGGAAGAAAGAGACCAGAAATTGATAGTGTACACAAAGAGGATGAGGGGATGGTGACAAGATAGTTCCTGAAGTTGTCAGAGCAATGCTGGCTGTTCTGCAGTTTCCCAGGAACCCCTATCTTCTTCACAGAGAGGCATACCTCTGTATTCCCAGCATTCCTGGATGCTTAGGCAGGAGGATCAAAAGTTCAAGCTCACCCTAGGCAACTTGCAAGTCCTTGTTTCAAATAAAACATTGGAAAGAGGCTTGGGAATTCAGCTCAGTGTAAAGGCCCTGGATTTAATCCCTAACCTCTCCTGAAAATAAATAAATAAATAAATAAATAAATAGTTAAATGAGACTGGGCGTGGTGGCATACATCTGTAACCCCAGCACTTGGGAGGCTGAAAACAGGAGAATCACTTAGAGTCAGATCTACATAGTGAGATCCTGTAGATCAAATTTCTTGAGAAAACACACGTATATAGGTATATATACATTTAACTATTTTTTTCTATAGTAGACCCTGTATTAAATACAAAAAAAAATAGTTAAATGTATATATACCTATATATGTGTGTTTTCTCAAGAAATTTTATATATGATAAATTTGTTTACAAAAGTTACTAATTCTTGCTGTTTTGCTGACTTACTGATTTAACTACCACTATGGTTCCACTTACATGTCAGTTTGGCCTACCACGAAACTTACCAACTGTGATGCTTGTGGGTCTTGTCAGTATTTGATTGGTGTGTTCTTGGCTTGTAATTTCTCAGATAACAACAGAAATGATGACAACAATGAAAACCATGCTTAGTAAATCTAGAGCAGATGAGGTTAAAAGAAAAAGACAATAGGAAAAATGATGGGAAGCCATGAATGTCTAACATAGGAAAGAAATGGAATCCATAAAACAGATTCAAACAGACATTTAAAAGAATAAACATTCCATTGGAAATATCTGCAGCAGAACGAGCCCATGTGAGGACAGAATCTCAGATGTAGAAAATGAGCTTGCACTTAACAATCATGAAAAGAATGATTTCTTAAAAATAGCAGGAGATTATGAGAAATTAGTCCAGCAGCTGCTAGATGATGCAAAGAAGAACAACACAGATTGATGGGAGTCAATAAAAGCAGGAGACAGCAAAATGCTATTAAAAAAAAACAAAAAAACAAAAAAACAAAAAAAAACTGTTCACAGACATAGCAAAAATCATCCCTGGCAGGGAAAAAAGAATTTGACACACAGATAAGTAAGGCAGATAGAACTATAATTAGTCATGATAAAAAAAATCTACACCAAAGCATATAATAGTTAAGATTCCAGAAATTCAACACAAAAGAATAGAATATTAAAAGCTATCGGAGAAAAAACACAAATCACCTATAAAGGTAAGTCCATCAGAATCACAGCTGACTTCCCAGCATAAATCCTCAACTCAAGAAGAACTTGAAGTATTTAAGCCCTAAAGGAAAACAACCTCAGATGCACATTGATATGTATTTCAAAGCTGTTTCAAAACTGATGGAGAAATAAGATATTTACATGACAAAGAACACCTGTTTTGAAGGACATTCTAGAAAAAGATAAAGACTACAGCTCCACGAACTTCAACAGAAGGACTCCACCAGGCATGGCAAGAAAACAGAGGGATGGAACAAAGGGGGGGGATCCAACAATAGGAAAATAACATGAGAAAATAAAAAGGGTAAATCAATATGTTTCATTTATAACCATCTATCAATGTTAATGATCTCAATTCACCAATCAAAAAAAACAGACCAGCAGAATGGATCAAGAACAAAATTCAATAATATGCTGCATACAAAAAAACACATTTAATTTTTTAAAAAGTCACAAGATTAAAAACAATACTCCATATGACAAGAATCCAGAAAAATGAAGGGGTAGCTATTCTAACTGCAGGCAAAATGGATTTCAAGCTAAGACTAAGAGAGAGAAAGAAGGTCGCTACCACCTTGCAAAAGGAACCATCCAAGAAGAGATAACAATCATAAATATATGTGCAACAAATATCAATGTATCCAACTGTATGAAAAAATATTAATAGACACGAAAAATCAACTAAGCATTAATATAATTATTTGGGGGAATCTCAATACACCACTGTCACAAATAGACAGATCAACGAGACAAAAATCAACAAAGAAATATTAGAACTGGGAGTTGGGGAGATAGCTTGGTGGTCTAAGGGCCTGCCTGGCAAGCATAAGGAACCAAGTTAAATCCCTGATACTGCAGGCCATGCCAGCCCTGAAACCAGACATGGTGACACACACCTGTAATCCCAGCACTGGGAGAGGAGGGGGTTGAGGCAGGAGGATCACTATGAGTCTGAACTTAGTAGTGAGACCCCATATCAAAAATAAATAAAATTTAAAAAAATATATTAGAACTGAACCAAAATTTTGAACAAATGAGCTTTGTAGATTGCTACAGAGTATTCCAACTCACAATATCAGAGTAAAAATTCTTCTCAGCTGTACATGGGATGATACCCAAAGTAGACCCTAGTTATTTATGCATGTTCTATGAGCACACTAGCTCACAGTTTTACCTACCATACTAGCTCATAAAACATGCTTAAATAAATGTAAAGGAATTGAAATTATCTCATGCATATTATCAGACCATAGTGCAATGAAATTAGAAACCAATGGCAAAAGAAACCACAAGAACATCATAATCATCTGGAAATTAAATGACACCCTTTTTTTATGTATTTGGTACAAGATTCCACTATGCAACTTGCACTCATAATCTTCCTGTTTTCAGCCTCCCCAGCTCTGGGATTACAGGCATATTCCACTAAATCTGGTCCTGGTGGCTGGCTCAGCATGTCCTGAGTCAGGACGGATACAGCACGTGGTGCCGGGGATCGAACCCCAGTCCCTGTGCTTGCCTAAGTAGGTGCTTAGCCCATTGAGCTATCTTGCCAGCCCCAGAATAACACTCTTTTGAACAACTAATGAGTTCCAGATGAAATTAAAGAAAAAATTGGACAGTTTCTACAATTAAACAATAATGATAATGCAACATAGTGGCACCTACGGGACACAATGAATGCAGCCATGCAAGGGAAATTTATAGCAGCAAATACTCCCATCAGGAAAACAGAGCAAGCACAAATAAACAACTTAATATTCAAATTCAGACTTCTAGAAAAAGAAGAATTGATCAAGCCCAGAGCATATATGCAGGAAGAAATTATAAAGATCACAGCACAAGTTAATGCAATGGAGACTAAGAAAACAGTACAAATATGTGCTTGCCTGGCAAATAAAAGGGCCTGAGTTCAATCCCTGGTTCTGCCAA
>NW_004524587.1:9140494-9150941 GCF_000260255.1 Octodon degus
AATAAATAAATAAGAAAACAGTACAAAGAATCAATGAATCAAAGAGTTCTTTGAAACATTAAATAAAATCAACAACCCCTTAGCCAAACTTATCTTTTTTTAAAAAAAAAGGAAAGAAAAGACTCAAATCCACACAATTAGGAATGAAAAGGATGAAATCAAAATGGTCTCTGCAGATAGCCAAAAGATCATTTATATCTACTTTGTGAACCTGTATTCTAACAAGATAGAAAATGCAGAAACAGTTAAGCAGATTCCTAGATATGGATGCATTTTCAAAGTTGCATCAAGAAGATATAAAAATCCTAAATAAACCAATATCAATCCATGAAATAAAAGTAATTAATTCAGAAACCTATCTACAAAGAAAACATAGGCCCTTATGGATTCACTGCTGTCTTCCATAACAAATTTACAGAAGACCTAACACCACTACTTTTCAAACTCTTTAGTGAAAAAGAATAAAAAGCAATAGTCCCACATTTGTTCCTGGAAGCAAGCATTACTCTGATACAAAAAGACAGAGAAAGACCCAGACAAAAAATAAAGAAAACTATAAGCCAATCTCCCTAAGGAACATAGAGACAAAAATTCTCAATAAGACACTGGCAAACAGAATGCAGCAAATCATCAAGATTATACTTCATGACCAAGTTCGATTCATCCCAGGGATGCAAGGACAGTTCAACATACATAGATCAATAAATATAGTACACCACATTAACAGAGCCAAGAACAAAAACCATATGACCATCTCAATAGATATAGAAAAATCTTTTAATAAAATCCAGCACCCATTCATGATTTTAGAAGTCTATAGAAAATTGGAATATATGATCTTTATCTCAATCTATAAAAGCTATCTATGACAAACCAACAGCCAACATCATACTAACTGGACAGAAGCTAAAAGCTTCCACTCTAAAATCAGAAGCAAGACAAGGATGTCCATTGTCACTACTCTTATTCAACATAGTTCTGGAAACTTTAACCAAAGCAATTAGATGAGAGAAAAAAATAACAGGAATAAGGATTAGAAAGGAAGAAGTTAAACTGCCATTATTTGCAGATGACATGATACTCTACATAGAAGACCTCAAAAATTCCACCAAAGTACTTATAGATTTAATAAGTAAACTCAGTAGCGGAGCTTGATACAAAGTCAACACTCAGTGATCAGTAGCCTTCTTGTACACAAAAAACTCACCGAGATAGAAATTAGGGAAATAACCTCTTTCACAATAGCATCCATAAAATAAAAGAAAGAAAGAAACACTTAGTGATCAATCTAATGAAGAAAGTAAAAGACCTCTACATTGAAAACTACAGTATTCTGAAAAAAAGAGATTGAAGAGGATGTCAGAAAAATGAAAACATATCTTTAGTTCTTGAATAGAAAAATCCAATATAGTGAAAACAGCCATATTTCTAAAACTTGTATATAAATTTGATACAATTGCAATCAAAATTCCAACAGCATGTCTCACAGAATTAGAGGAAAAACTCCTAAAATTCATTTGGAATCAGAAGAGAACTAAAGAAAATATAGAACTACAATAACAAAGGTAATTCTGGGCAACAAAAACAAGGCAAGGAGCATCATAATCCTTGACTTGAAATTATACTTTATATAAAGCTACTGTGATAAAAACAGTATGTCAAAAAAACAGTATGGCAGTGGCAAAAAAACCAAAAAGACCCAAGGGTCAATGGGACAGGTTAGAAGTTGTTGAAATAACTCCAGACATACTCAGCTACCTTATCTTTGGTTTTATTTTCCCATAATTTTATTGAGAAACAAATAGCAATAAGACAGTTTCAAACCAAATTGGTAGGACAGTTTCAATAATTAACACATTGCATACATTCTTCCTAGTGGTTAATTGCTGTACGAGATGTGGACATGATATCCTATTTACAAATACTATTAGAACAAATCCCTCTATTCAGTAAGGGAATGTAACTATATATCTATCCTAACCATTTTGAATACACAGATACAAAATGGACATTCCTTTGTATCCCCTTTTTTTGTTTAGTTCTGTTATTTGAATATTATAGGTGTGTTAACTCAGCAAAATATTCTAAAAGAGTCCAATAGTCCACAATAGTATTGGGCCTTCTGCTTGACTGGCAATGTCAGATATTGTTGACCTGAGTCCCCTACAGCTCAACATAATAGCATGGCTTTACTTCTTATACTTCATTTTTATACTTTTCTGCTGGATGGTTAAGACCAAGGTAAAGCAAGACCTATGCAACAAGAGTTGTAGCTTTTGTGTCTGATAAGGCCAGTCAAATCCCCTCAGGATTTATCCTGAGATCCTGTACCTCAGATTGTAGAACTTTTGTCAGTGTCAGCCATGAGGATGAGTCACGGCCATTGCTTGGCCATTGTGCTCTCTGTGAAAGCCTGAGAGAATGTTTTCTCTCCATGTGACTCTCCTTAGGCACACTCTACATCATGGATCACCTTGCTCTTTGGCCCCATAATCTCCTTAATCAGAAAATTTGGGACACTACCGAGTTACATGACATTACAGTACAAGTTCTCATATTTCCTGAGTCTTAATTGAACTTGGAAGGCTAGGACCAAAATGTTGGCTTTCCTTGCAGCCCTCTTTTTTCTCTAATTTTTGGTCTGCAAACTTAGGTTGTTAACCCTCCAGAAGACAAGCTTATTGTTATTACCATACAACTTAGGCTGTTAAGCTTAACCTCACTATCTGTGTGAATATCAAACATCTTAGGCATATCATGGAACAGGTATTTTTCATCAAGTATTGATATGTTGAACTTTAAGTCCCTACAGAATATGATGAAAAAACATTATATTTTTTAAAATAGGCCTAAAGAATTATATAATCCTTATGTTTACACATAAGTCCAAAGATCTAACCATATACAACCTTGAAGCAGGACTGTCCCACAACATTCCTTTTTCTGTCTCTTACCTTCATTAGCTACCTTATCTTTGACAAAGGTGTCAAATGCATTCAATGGAAGAAAGATAGCCTCTTTAATAAATACTACTGGAAAAACTGTCTTTGCATATGCCAAAGATTAAAATTGGCCTCATATTATTCACCATGCAGTAAACTAAAAGTCAAAATGGATCAAAGATTTAAATATTAAAACATAAATATTAAATTTGCTGTAAGATAGAATAGTAAAACTCTTGAAAACATTGGCAAGGACTTTACAAATAAAACTCCATCACATAGAAACTATCACAAAGAATCAACAACTAGGATCTCTCATTTTATTAAAAACAAAACTTTTGCACAACAAGAGAAACCACCAATAGAGTGAAGATACAACCCACGGTGTTGGAAAAAATGTTTGTCAGCTGTTCCACAGGCAAAGGATTACTATCAAGAACATATGAATAGCTCAGAAAAATCAGACCCCCCAAATTTAAAGACCCAATCCAAAAATGGGCATCTGAGATGAATTCATACTTCTCAGATGAAGAAGTGTAAACAGCAAATAAATATATGGAAAAATGTTCAATACCACTGGTCATTCTAGAGATGCAAATTAAATTAATACTGAGATTCCAGAAAAAAGTGGCTGTCATCAAGAGATCAACCAGTAACAAATGCTGGAGGGACTGTGGGAGAAAGGAGCCTCTCTCCATTTTTGGTAGTGGTGTACACTGGTGTACCCACTGTGGAAATCAGTGTGGAGATTCTTCAAAAAGCTAGGACTAGAGGTTTCATTTGACCCAGCCATTCCTCTCCTGGGTATCTTCCCAAAAGAATTAAAAGCATCCCACCAGAGTGATATATGCATACCTGGGTTTATAGTGGCACAGTTTCTAACAGTCAAATCTTGGAAACAACCTAAGTGCCTGTGAACTGAGACACAGATAAAGAATATATATATATATATATACATATATATATATATATATATATATCAGAGCACTACTCTGCATAAAGAAGGATATGCTCAAGACATTTCTAGGAAAATGGATGCACCTTGAGGGCATACTCTTAAGTGGAATAAAAGTGGACAAGTATGTAAATACCACATTGCTGCTCTGGTGTATAAATAAGAACAAAAATGTCTAATAGATATTGTGAAGTAGAAAGAACATTTTCAAATGAGGATGAGACAAGGAGGAGGGAAGGAAAGAAGGGAAAAATTTTAAAAAGTAAAATGAATGGAAACAAAGATTTTGTAAATGGGGAAGGGAGGAAGGGTTAAAGGGAGGGTAGAGGACAGTAGAAAAACAAGTTATATCATGTACAGGTACAAATATTCTATGATAATGTGTACCTATAAGGGAGATATCTTGGTGGTTTAAGTGCCTGCCAGGCAAGCGCAAGGACCTGGGTTTGATCCCTGGTACCATATGCTGCACCAGCCCCAAAAACCTGGGCACTCCATGCCAGCCACCAAAACCAAGCATGGTGGCGCATGTCTGTAGTCCCAGCACTGGGGAGGCTGAGACAGGAGGATCACTATGAGTCTGAGCTGTGTAGCAAGATCCTGTACTAAATAAATAAATGTAATACTAAAATAAAAGAAAATATACCAATAAAATCTGATTGAAAAGAAAAAACTTAGGACAACACACAGTTACACTCAAAATTTCTGTAGGTTAGCTATTCATGAATAGCTTAGTTGAAAGACTACAGCATGGTCACTGACAAAGGCATTCAAGCTGTCATCTGGGATTACAGTCACATGAAGCTTAACCAGGTCAGGAAAATCCACTTCCAAGAAGGTTCTTTCACAAAAATAGTAAATAAATAAAAAGGCAGTTCATTCCCATGGCAGGAAGCCTCAATTCCATGGCTAAGGGTAGAAGCTCTAATTCACTCTCCTCATACATCTCTCCACAGGACTGCTTGGGGATACTCACAACATGGCAGCTTGGTTCCCCTGGAGCGAGTGACAGCAAAGCAAAGCAGTAGTTCTGTATCCTTTCTTAATCTGTCCTCAGAAGCCATGCTCTCCATTCCCCAGTGTTCTATTGACTATATAGATGATCCTATTCAAACAAAGTAAGAGGACTATGGGGTATTAATATCAGAATATAAATATATGTATTTGCACAGTATATGGTACCAGGGAGCAAACCCAGGCCCTTGTGTTCTCCAGGCAGGTGCTTAGACCACTGAGATATCTCCCCAGTTCTTATTGGTATACATTTATCATAGAGAATTTGTACCTGTACATGATATAACTTGTTTTTCTACCATTCCCCTACATATATATATGAATATATATGAATATATATGAATATATATGAATATATATGAATACAAGAGTCACCATTGCCCATTTTTCTCTAGCTGCTTATAAGATTTTCTCATTATCAAGCACCTGCCTAGCAACCATAGGGTCCTGAGTTCAATCCCCAGTTTAAAAAAAAAAATTCATTATCTTTGACTTTCAACAATTTTTCCATGATGTGTCTAAGTATTTATCATATTTAAAGTTTGATTTTGGGCCAGCCAGGTAGCTCAGTGAATTAAAATGCCTGCTTAGGCAGATGCAGGGACTGGGTTTGATCCCCAACATGCCATGCCAACCCCATCCCCAGGGCATGCTGAGACTTGATTGACACTGGGTGTGGTAGTGCACGCCTATAATCCCAGCACTTGGGAGGCTGCAAACAGGAGAATCACTACAAGTCCGATCTGTGTTGTGAGACCCTGTAGATCCTGTACTAAATACATTTTTTAAATAAATAAAGTTTGATTGTATAGATTATTTTTAACCAAATTTGAGGTGTTTTGACCATTCTTTCGTCAAGTTTTTCCTACCTCATTCTCTGTCTCCACTACTTTTATGACTCATGTTGCATGAATAATGACATATTTGCTGTTGTCTGAAATATGAGTATTTCTTCATTTTTCCTTTTGTCATTTCTTTACTGTAGCATGGATGATATCTAATTAATCCTCAAGACTGCTGATTTTGCTATGATCACAAATCTGCTCTTGAGATTCTACTGAATTTTTCATTTCAGTTGTACTCTTCAACTCTAGAATTTATCATTTGGTTCTTGTTTTGTGTCTTTATTTTTTCTCTCTAGTTAATGAGTGATTCCATGAGTCATGGTTCTCCAGAGGAAACATCAGGAGATATAAATATATAAATATGTATGCATATGATGTATTACATATGTATGTACATATGTGTGTATGTGTGTGTGTATTCAGGTACATAGAGATTTTTATTATGGACAGTCCTCACTTAACAACTTGTTTTCCCTGAGTAAAATAAAGGGGCTCCTATCAATGATGTTGGAGCTTCTCTCCTACTCCTATTGTTCTACAAATATCATTGGTGTGAAAAAAACTTAAAATACAAAGTTTTAAATTAGAGTCTTGGCTTTAAGAAACAAACTCAAAGGAAAGACCTTGCTGCAATTGGGCACAATGTTAGGGTCTCCTCCGAAAGTTCATGTGCTGGAAGCTTCCTCCCAATGTGGTACAGTGTTGAGGTAGTGGAACCTTTAAGAGGTGGGGCCCAGTGAAAGTAATTAGGTCATAGGTGCACTGTCTTCAGAGGGGATTAATATCATTCCCGAAGGTCTGAGTTAGTTCTCATGACAGCAGGTTATTATAAAGTAAGGCCATCTCACATACCAGGCCCCTGTGTATTTTCCCTCAACACTTTTGCATTGTTATGATGCAATCGGGGGACAGGGGATGCTTGCCAGAGCTGGCTCCATGCTGCCTGGGCTTTCTAGCAGCCAGAATCATGAGCCAAATAAATCTCTTCCTACATTACCTTATGTCAAGTTATACTGACATAAAACACACTAAGACAGACCTTTGGAGAAGACCATGGTGTAAAGAGGATCAGCACGGGAGAAGCAGGAACTCCAGGGCTGGTTTACTAGAAAGACTACCCTCATCTCTAGTGTCACAGGATCATTGATTTGGGGCTGGGCTGCTCCTCGGCCATTCTGGAATTGCAAAACCCAACACGTTATGCTTGTTTATTTGATGTTGTGACACCACCATGACATCCTCATCTCCAGCCCAGAGGAACTGCCAAACATCATTTACTGCCAAACATAGATCTACTTTTAAAAATTAATTGGGCTTTGCAAATTTCACCATATCCTAAGATAACACTGCCTTTGCTAACAAGAGCAGGTGGCCACTAGGCAGCAGAAAGGCTGGAGGTAAAACTGTACTATTTTTAGGAAATTACCAATTTTATTTTTATTACCACCCTGTACTGCCTTAGAGTACTTTCATAACAGCATAGAGTGGAAGTCAAAGTTCCTGGAGGAAAAAAATATTAGCATTATTTGAAATAAGGAGTGGTACATTTATAGGTGACTTTTTTTTTTTTAGGTGACTTTTTAATAGCTGATTTTAGGAGTTTTTTTCTACATCTTCCTTTATTTTCAAACATTTCTACTCTAGGGCTGGGGAGATAGCTCAGCAGACTAAGCGCCTGCTTAGGCAAGCTTAGGAACTGGGTTTCATCCCTGGCACACATGCCTCCCTGGTCCAGCCCCTAGGCGTGCTGAGCGGGCCACCAAGACCTGGCATGGTGGCGCATGCCTGTAATCCCCAATGCTGGGGAGGCTGAAAACAAGAAGATCACTATGAGTCTGGGCTCTGTAATGAGACCCTGCACCAAATACATATATTAAAACAAAAACATTCTACTATAGCCAGGCATAGTGACATATACCTGTAGTCCCAGCACTTGGGAGGCTGAGGCAGGAGGATTGCTGCGAGTCTGAGATCAGACCAGGCTACAGAGTGAGTTCAAGGCCAGCCTGAACTGCACAGTGAGATTTTATCTCAAAAACAAAAAGAGGGTTTTGTGCGACAGAAGTGATGCACTGCTGCACGCCGAGCTCTGAGAGAGGGCAAGATGATCTTAGTTTTGTGTCCTCTGGTGGCCCGGGCTGCTCGAGCATTGAGGCCTGCGGGCTGGTCTTCGCAAAGCCTACATCTACCGCCTAGTGGCCCAGCTCAGGGCCAGCCTCAAGTTCACGAAGAGGAAGACCACAACTGTCCCATTCAGCTTTCCTCCAGCACAGCCAATCCTATTTGCTGGTCGGTTCAACATTCTCTCGGAAAGGGAAAGCAGCAGCCCTGGTGGAAAGTTGCCCTCAGCTTCTCTCCTGTGGCACTGGTCATCTGGTGCTACCTCAGAGAGGAGTGCGAAGTAGACCAGTATTGAGACAAGTTTTGGGAGAAGTACTGGAGCTCAGTGATCGTCCTGAGGAACCTGAGACTCCTGCTGCTTTGAGGGCGAGAACTTAACAGGGGGCCTGCTGGGGCTAGCGGGAAGGCACCACCAGTCGTCCTTCAAATTTGACGTTATGTTTGATGCTTTGGGCCCTGGTTATGCGCATGTCTTCCACCTGAAAAGACTCAGCTGATGCTCTTGGCACTGACATATGTGAAAGTAGAGCAGAAAATCAGCAGCTGGTGATTTGCTCCTTGACGGACACCAGTCTCTCAACAGTTTTCAGAGCCATAGAATAGGCCCTGGCTGCACTGGATGTCGTTGGGTTCGTGATGTCTTTGTACAGCCTTATCATGTGTCCAAGGCAGTTCTGGTAACATTTGTAATCCAATGTTAATTTACCTTATTGCCTTTTTCTTTTTCTTTGGTACTGGGAATTGAACTCAGGACCTTGGGCTTGCCAGTCAGGCACTTTGCTCCTGAGCTACATTCCCAGAATCCAATCATTTGCTTTCCAAGATAATAACTGGCAGAGGTGGTAAACTTTATAATGTACTGTGTTTGCTATAAGCCACAGTTGATGTTACTTTTGCATAGTAACCAGAAATACATTTTGATGAGGTAGGAAAAAAATTCTACAGTAAGATTACTAATAATCCAAAATAATAACAACAATAATAATAGATGAATAAGTTTATTCTTTTGTTCAACACAGAATTACTGAAGACTTACTGCATGTCAGGCACAACATGGCATTGAGAAAAAAAACCACAGTCCTGTTCTATGTAATTTCCACTATGTGTTAGGGGTAGCGCAATTAGGAATGCATCATTTGTCTCTGTGTGTCAGGAATTTCCTTGAATAGGGGACATGGAGGTGAACATTGTAGCCTGCTGGGGTAACGTGTGCCCCCAAAGAAGGAAGCAAGGCCAAGCAAAGAGTTTGAAGGAAGTGTCTGAGGCAGCTCCCTGTGTCCCTAAGTTTTCCTGGCGGTTGGCTCTTGGAAGCACAGTTGCAGCCTCCTTGGCTCAAGCCCACCACTTGCATCTAAGTATCTCTACTGAGGCAGGTTCAGTCCGTTGATTTTGATTTTCGCTTATCTGTGCTTGAATCTGTAGCACATAAATTATTTATTTTGAATGAATATAGTAAACTCACAGCTCTGTTATGATTTTTGCAATAAGTAAACTACTAGTTTGCATAGTGAACACAATTTTAATTAAAAAAATAAAATAAAAAGAGGGCCAGCCAAATAGCCCAGTGGATTAAAGCGCCTGCAAGTTGGCACAGGGGCCGGGCGATCCCTCCCTTTGCCTGCCATGCTGGCCCCGCCCCCGGGGTGCGCTGAGCCAGCAATTGAGACTGGGCATGGTGGCACACACTCCTAATACCAGCTCTTGGGAGGCTGTAAGCAGGCGGATCACTACAAGTCTGATCTAGTAGTGAGACCCTGAACACCCTATAGACCCTTCCCTAAAATACAAAAAATAAAATAACCTAATTACCCCTGCTGGAACACTGTGAAACCTAAGTCAGAAATCATCCACACCCAGGGACAGCTGTCGAGGAGGCACTGAGGACAGGACAGGGCTTACGGTTGCTGACTGGCATGAGAAGCCACCCAGGCCTGATGTAGCCACCGGTCCTGGCGGCGCAGTGGGCATGCTCTGCGTCAGCTCCAGGAGCTCGCTGGATGTTGACAGAGGTGGAAAGGCCAGGGGAACCTGTTCTGGGACGTCGTGCATGAGTGTCATTCCTAAAGTCTGAGTGCACGCGGAACAACTGGTCTTCTTCAGCACCTCCTGGACTTCATCACACGCTGCTCGGATGGGAAAGATAATACTGCTCCAAGAGTGCTAGGAAGAGCAGGAAACCCTTACGAGGCTCAGGTTAGACAAGGCTTGGGGTTGTCATGGGCATGTTTCAGATGTTGGCCACCAAAATTCCCGTGTACTTGTGTGGAAAAACAAAGTGACGAGACACATACACACAAAATAAAACATACTCCTGGGTCCAGGAATCCCATTCTTGAGAATGGCGGGTGTGTCCAACTTGTGCTCTGGGGGACTCTGACTCTCTTTTTTTTAACGTTGCAATAAAAATATTTGAGGGTAAACTCATATCATGTATAAGGAAATAGATGTGCTTCAGACAATGTTAAGTGAATTAATAATAATGACAAGTTTAAATATCACATAGTTTCTCCAAGTAAAACAAAGCATAAGTAATTTAAAGACTAAATAAAAGATGTACGTTAGGAAATAGG
>NW_004524587.1:9151246-9153326 GCF_000260255.1 Octodon degus
AGGTAGTGTGTATATAGACCAACTCTTCACAGTGAATGTAGTCATTCTGTACCACAAACACCTAACAAAAATAAAATAAAAATATTTTAAAATAAAGTGGGCCGCTGTGGTGGTGCATGCCTGTAATCACAGAACTTGGGAAGTTGAGGCAGAAGGATCATTGTGAGTTTAACATCAGCTTGAGCTACAAAGTGGGCTCAAGGCCAGCCTGAGCCTCATACCAAGTCTCCATCTCCAAAAGGCATAATAAAAAAGAAAGTTGTGTTGCTTGTGCACACTAATTATATTATATATTTTATATGTGGCCCAAGACAAGTTTTCTTCACTAAATGTGACCCAAACAGCCCAAAAGGTTATATGTACACTCAAGAAGTAATTTAGTAAGGGGGAAAAGTATGAGCAATAGTGGTCAAAACCGTAGAGTTTAATATTAGAGAACAGTAGGCAGGTGTGGTGGCACACACCTGAAATCCCAGCACTGAGGAGGCTGAGGCAAGAGGATCGCCATGAGTGCAAGGCCAGTATGGGCTACACAGTGAGTTCAAGGCCAGCTGGACCTGTATCACAAGACTCTGTCTCAAAGAATTAGAGAAACCTAGGCTTTGAATTCTGCATCTGCCCCTTACATCTACTATGTGATCTTGGACACTGATTTAATTTCCATTTTGCCACATGTAAAAATAAGAAGAGTCATTTCTCTTACTCCATGAAGTTTCCACAGAAGCACATAAGGTAAAGAGCAGAGCCTAGAGCCCAGGACACAGTGTCTCATTAAATGATACGGGGTGGTGGCAGGGACGAGTGCGCTGGTGAAGGCAGCTAGTGCTCCAGGTGGGCAGTCCTCCATCCATCGATTTCCTTGATGTTCCCCAGGTTCCCTGGCACAAATACTCTCACCCTGTCTGACTTCAGATTACTAATGCGATGTCACCGAAGGCAGAGTTGAGAAGAGACGCACACGAGCAGCAGTTCTCATGAACGGGTACGGCCCTCCGACCACAACTGTTATTTTACTAACACAATATCAGAAATTAGTTCCAACTTCCCTGTGGACAGCAAAGTCTGTGGCTACTCAAGTCTCATATAAAATGGCACAGCAGAGGCTGGGGAGATAGCGCAGCGGTCTAAGTGCCTGCCTGGCAAGTGTAAAGGACCTGGGTCAATCCCCAATACCAAGACCCTGTACCAAATAAATAAATAAATAAATAAAATATTTTTCAAAAATTTTTAAATAATAAAGAAAGAAAACAATTTAAATGGCACAGCATTTGTACACAATTGTGTACATACATCCATATTCTTTAATTCATCTCTAGATGATCTGTAATATCTAATAATGATATAAATACTGTGTAAATAGTTTTACTGTGTTGTTTAGGGAATAATGACAAGGAAAAAAAATCTGTACATGGGCCAGGTATGGTGCCACATGCCCACAATCCCAGCACTTGGAAGGCTGAGACAGGAGGATCATTGTGAATTCAAGACCAACCTGGGCTACAAAGTGAGTTCAAGGCCAGCCTGAATTGCATAGTGAAACCCTGTTTCAAAAAGGCCCCCCCAAAAAGAAAAGTCCATGGTTAGTTGAACCTGCAAGTGCAGGACCCATTAATATGGAGGAGAACTCTGCTTATTTATGCTTTCGTTTTAGTATTATTATTATTATTATTTTTTATTTTTTGGGTGGAACCGGGGATTGAACTCAGGCCCTTGTGCTTGCCAGGAAAGCACTTATTCTACTGAGCCATCTCCCCGGCCTCTTGTTTTAGTATTAAAGTGTGGGAAGCATTCTAAATATCCACAGGTGGGAAACCTCTAGGTGGACTGTAACAACACCCACTCAAAGGTGTGTTCTAGTCACAGCTGTGCCACCTTGGGCAAGCACCGTATGAGTTGCTGTGATAAAATACCACAGACTTGGTGACTTCAACAATAGCAGTGCATCTTCTCACAGCCTAGAGGTCAAAAGTCTGAGGTTAAGGAGTGGGCAGAGGGGCAGGGATTTAGCTCAGTGTCACAGTGTCAGCCTGGCAAGCTTGGGGTCCTGAGTTTGATTCCTAGTACCCATTAAATAAATAAA
>NW_004524587.1:9153641-9154628 GCF_000260255.1 Octodon degus
AAAAAAAAAAAAAAAAAAGAACAGGTGTCAAATTGGATTAGGTTCCCTCCTAATGACTTTCTTTTGACTTGATTACTACTATAATGATCCTATCTCAAAAAAAAAAAAAATCACATTCTCAGGTAGTGGGAGTTAATATTTAAACATATCTTTTTGGAGGGGAACCAATCACAAACTTGTAACAGCATCCTATGGCACAACATTAAGAGAAATAAGAATAAGGGCAAAGTCCTAGTTGGCCATTTCATGGATCAGGCAGCATTTTAGGTACTTTAGATATACTGACTCATTTAATTCTTACCCCTGCCCTATAAGGCATTATCCTCAATTTGCTGATAAAGATATCAAGGTTAAATTACTTTGTGTAGCTTATACTGCCAATAAAATGTAAAATCAGGCTTTCAACCACAGCAATCTGGCTCCAGAGACCATACACACAATCTTCTTAACACACTACAAAATTCTATGACAATGAAGACATATCAATACTTTTTTATTGTAAAAAAAAAATTAACAGACAAAAAGCCTTCATAGGAATGGAAAAATAGAATTAGAATGGAGTCGGGGAGATAGCTCAATGGCGTAAGTGCCTTCCTGCAGGGAAATGCAAAAATGCAAGATGGCGGCACGTTGGGCCACGCTGTGAGGAGAAAAGGATCTGGGAGACCGTGGGTTCCATGTCAAAGAAACTCCCAATTTCCCAATGTAAATAACCAGTAGTCAAGGTTGTCTGCTGAATGTGTAAATAGCTTATACAGCCAGGGCTGTTTGTTGGCACATAACCACCTTTGTCTCTCCTCCTATCTGCACCCACATGGCCATGCTCAAGGCATGGCTGCATGGCTGCCGGAAATCAGGATGTGTGTTATGGTTTGTGTCTAGTTGTCCCCCTAAAGCCTCATGCAGTCATGGGGTGAGGACTTCTAGAGTTTGTGCTAACTCATGATCCACTGGGATTATGTGTGATCCAAGGCTGGGATTATGGGT
>NW_004524587.1:9156862-9158119 GCF_000260255.1 Octodon degus
ATTTGTCCCAGCAATGAGAGAAGAGTAACTAAGACAATGTGCCAACTGTTTTTCATCTTTTCTTTCAATTTTCCTCCACACCACTTGTAGAACCTCTTTCAGAGCCAGTGAAGGATAACAAACCAAAAAAAATTCCTGAGGCTGCTGTGTAGAAGACAAATGAGCATTTCTAAGTGGAGCCCATCCCCAACATGTCCTGATGATTCTGGCCTCCTGGAATCTATGTCCTTGGGGTTTTCCCAACATTCCATAGAGACTAATTCATGTGGCCAATAGAATATTGAGGAGGTACATGGCTTCCAAGGCAAAGGTCAGAAAGGTCTTGCAGCCTCCACCTTGTTCTGGATTTCTTGCTCTGGGAGAACTTGGCTCACTGCATGAGTCTCAAGCAGCACTACTGAGGGCTCAAATGGAGAGGATCACCCAGAGGAAAGGGAGGCCTCCTAACAGCCACAGCACCCATCTGCCTTCTATGCAGTGGGTCACCTTTGGAAAAGATTCTCAAGCCCAGAGGACTGCAGCCCCACTCAAGCTCTTGGCTGCAAACTTGAGGGAGATCCACCGTTCCCACGGTCAAGCCACTCACGTATTTCTGACCCCTGCTGTAATAAGTACAATAATGACATCCCATTGCTGTCCATATCCTGCTCTCTGGAACCTGGATGCTACATCACACAGCAAAAGCAACTTCACCAATATGGGGATTAAGTATCTTAAGATAGGAATATTTTCTAGATTATCAGGTATGCTCATGCAATCATAAGGGTCCTTAAACAATGTAAGAGGAAGGAAAGAGTCAGAGACATGTCAACAGATGACTGGAGGAGAAGAGATCAGAATGATGTGGCCATGAGCTAAGGAATGTGTGGAATCTCTAGAAGTTGGAAAAGGCAAGAAATGAATTCTCTAGAACCTCAAGTGGAACATGCTATGCCAACCTTGTGACTTTAGCCCATAAGACCCATTTCAGATTTCTGATCTTTGGAAGTATAAGATAATAACTTCCAATATCCAACCAACCCCAGGCCCTGCGAGTGTGGGGGAGAGCTTCTGCTCTGTCCTGTGCCCACCCACCATTCCAAACTCAGGCCCGCCGCATAAGAGGCCTTTGCCCTTGTTATTCGGACCTCTCCTGGCTGGCCAGACCCAGCGCAGCCTGCCATCTGAGTAAGAACTGCTGCCGCACTCTTGGGAGTCCTGCAGACCCACCAAAACACAACACTGGTGAGTGTGTGGGAGAGCTTCTGGGTTCTCTCA
>NW_004524587.1:9159604-9160261 GCF_000260255.1 Octodon degus
ACATATAATAGTCAAGATCCCAGAAATCCAACACAAGAATATCATACTGAAAGCTGCTAGAGAAAAGAAGCAGATTACATTCAAAGGAAAACCCACCAGAATTATAGCCGACTTCTCTTCACAAACCATGAAGGCAAGAAAAGCATGGAGCAGAGTACTTAAAGTCCTCTGTGAAAGCAAATTTCCAACCCAGACTACTATACCCTGCAAAACTCTCTTTCAGGTTTGATGGAGAAGTGAAATACTTTCAAGACAAAGAACAACTAAAGAATTTCATGATGGCAAAACCAACCCTACACAGACTACTGAAAGATGTTCTAGAGAGGGACCAAAACGATCAGAACTCCACCAACAAGAACAGAAGAAACCCATTAAACAAAACCAACAATTAAACACAGGAGAAAAAACAGTTTAAAAACAGCATTCAAATAACATGTCAATTGTAAGTCAACACATCTCAGTAATAACCATCAATGTAAATGTAATGAATTGGACTCAACTCACCAATTAAGAGAAATAGATTGGCACAGTGGATTAGGAAACAAAACCCAACAATATATTGCAACAAGAAACACATTTAACTCATAAAGAAACTCACAGGCTGAAAGTGAAAGGATGGAAAACAATACTACATGCCCCAGCACTTCAGAAAAAAGC
>NW_004524587.1:9177786-9183158 GCF_000260255.1 Octodon degus
TATCCTGGCTATTGGTTCTTTTGTTGGGGATTTTCTCAATAAGAATTCCTAACCTTGCTGTAACTTCCCACAATGTGTATATCTGCCTATAGTTCCCAAAAATAATGGAATGACCAAAAATAGATAGATAGATGATAGATAGGTAGATAGGTAGGTAGGTAGGTAGGTAGGTAGGTAGGTAGGTAGGTAGATAGATGTATTTTTTGAGACAGAATCTTGCTTTGTACCCCACACTGACCTCTAACTCACAATCTTCCTGCCTCAGCCTTCCAAGTTCTCCGATGATATAGACATGTGCCACCATGCCCAGCTGGTGTCACATTTTATAATGCAAAAGAAAAGTTAGGACATTGGTTCATACTTTTCTACAAATAAAATAACAGTGTGGCATTGGTGGTATAGTGGTGAGCATAGCTGCCTTCCAAATAAAATAACAACACTGTATAACTAAAATGAAATAAACCCTTCCAAGTTTCATCGGACTCTCTCAACTTTATTTACTTTTTATTTTCTTGCCTGTGTGGTTGACAGTTTATCAATATTGCACATAATAAGATGTTTTCACTTTTATTCTATCTAACACTATTACAAAATGCTATGGAAAAATAAATGATCTCTATCATTTTCCTGAATATACAGACTCAATCTATAAAAATTAATATTTAGTCCATGAATATTTATTGAGCGCCTATTATATATCATGCTTAATGACAAAAATATAATTCCTGAAAGCTAAGAGTCTAGAAAGAGGGTCAAACACCACAGACATAAATGTTTATTTTCAAATTTTGTAACCAACAGATGAAATTGTTGTAGGCAGCTGAGTTAGATAGTAACATTATAGGCAGTAAGATAGGGCTAGGCCTTTGAAGGAGCCAGCATGGAAGACAAGATACCTTGTAACTGAGAGAGAGAGACACTCCCACTGCAGGCCAGGCCTCAAGACAAAAGATTAAAAAACGCATACCTCCATGAGGATAAACATCAGGGAATGACATTCTTTTTTTTTTTTTTTTTTTAATGTAGCTGTGATCCAACAAAATTTTATTTACAAAACCAGGAAGTAAACCAATAGTGGACTGAGTCTCACAGGAGGTAGTGTGCACTCATGCCTGTGAGAAAGCAGAATGATGGTAGGTTGGTCAACCCACTGCAACAAACATGGTTAGAGGAAAATGCTCTGAAAGGACATCTGAACAAAAATTCAGGGAATAAGAAGCCAGTTACAGGCACAAGTTTAAGAACCAGTTAGAGGATGCAACATGGGCAACCTTTAGAAGGAGCTTAGTACATTTAAAGAATAAACAGCCTGAGAACGATAGAATTTAATGAGAACCTGAGAGATGGCTAGGTCTCTACCACCTCAAAAAAGCCAGAAGGAGACATTAACCCAACCGCCTGCAGGAAGAGCCCCTGTTCTGTATTCATGCTGGCTTGCTACCTGACTCACTTCCCCATTTGATCCCCATTTCATCAATTTTAGCTGAGCAATTGTGCTTGTACTCTTATGGTTAACCATAGTTTTGTCCCACCTCATGCCCACCTAGTAAGGTCCCATGTTTCCCACCTTGGATCCACCTCATCTTGTAGTTTTGCTCCATAAAAATCCCTAGAAAAGGCAGGGTCCTTACAACCCATACAGTTCCACTTCTGTCCCTATCTCAGACAGAAGCTTTCTTTCTCAATAAATACATTCTGTTCTTAATCTCTGTTGTTCCTAAAATTCATCCTTCGATTTTAGAAAACACAAACTTGCCCCAGATATTCCTTGGGTTTCTTTCCCCTATATCAAAATGAATATTTTGAATACAACAATTCCCAAAAGGAGAGGCCAATCTAAATTGAAATCATGAATGGCATTCTGATTACTTTCTGCTGAGTAACAAATCACCCCCAAACTTACAGTCATAATGATATAGGGGAATGAAACTCCCAACCTGAAAGATACCCAGGATGAGTTCATGTTCTTTTAAACCAAAGAATGAATTTTAGGAACAACAGAGGTTAAGAGTAGAATATATTTACTGCTGGAAAGAAAGCTTCTGTCAGAGAGACAGATAGAAAAGGACCCAAGCAGGTTGCCAAGGACCCTACCTTTTTAAGGGATTTTCATAGAGTAAAACCAGGAGGTGAGGCAGGTCTAAGGTGGAAAACATGGAAACTCACATACAAGGTGGGACAAAACTATGGTCAATCAATAAGGTTCTGTTCCAAGAACAGTTGCTCAGGTAAAATTGATTAAATCTAGGACCAAATGGGGAAGCAGGTCATATAGCAAGCAAATTTGAATATAGAACAGTGGCTTATCTGGTAGTGAGTTGGATGAGTGACTCTTCCCGGCTTCCTTGAGGTGATTATCAATCCTAAATGTCTATCCTTTGAGAGATAAGCATTTGTTTGATCTTTTGTCCTGAGGTCTGGCCCACAGCAGGTATGTCTGTCTCTCCCACAGTTGCAAGGTATTGTCTTCCATACTGGCTCCATTTGAGGGCCTGGCCTTGTCTGACTGCCTATACTACTTCTAGTTTGGTTGCCTATAACAGTAAAACAATCACTTTGATGTTGGAGGATTCAGTGAGTCAGAAACTTGGAAAGGGTATGGTAGGAGTGACACAGTCAGAGACCACCTTAGGGACAGAGGACAAACTCCTGGGCCCTTAATCTGCTAATCATTAAAAGTGTGTGATGTGTCTTTTTTTCCCAGACACTGAAGAACTTAAAAACTGCTTTTGACTGCCGTGTGCAGTGACACATGCTTGTAATTTCAGCACTTAGGAAGCTGAGGCAGGACGATTGTCACAAGTTCAAGGCCAGCCTGAACTATACAGCAAGGTTCTCTCAAAAACTAAAACAAAACATGCTCCAGTGACTTCATTTTGGCCTACAGATTCCAAATAGGTACCTAAAAACAGAACAAAGCTTCACTTGCATTTCGTATCTGTCCTCTTGAGTCCCCTAAAACCGCTCACTGTGCATACTAATATTAATCATTTAGAGAGTATCTGTCTGAAATAGGTTGAGTAGCCCTGAATTTACGTAACTTATCTCATTTCCCCTTCAAGGCTGAGGACACCAAGGTAAGTTTTTCAAAGATGTCCAACTACCAACCAGTGCCTCTGGTCTTTAGTCTTCACCTCAAACCTCCTGCTATCCTGGATGCCAGCAGAACCCTTGCTATACTAAAACTTCCCCAGGCAGAAACTGTCTCCTGAAGACTGGATTCCCCCAGCAATAAGGACTTCTCTCTGAGTCATTCTGTAAGATCCTAACTGAGGTGGGTCTCCTTAACTAGCCCCAGGCTGGTCTCCTGCTTTTGTTATCTGCCCAGCCAGGCTGGTCCTCTTTGTCAGACTAGCGGCGCCTGCAACTCCTCAAATTGAAGTTCCTTCTCTATTTCCTCTTACTTTCTAAATGCAGTCCAATAAAGCTGCCTATGTGTCACATCCATGCATACTGAAATTCTTTTTCTGTGATAAAGTGTCAAAAACCTATTCCAAAGGGCAAATCGAGGTCACCATCTCCTCTTTGGGGTCTCCTCACGTTGCATCAGGTAACAGGGAGGGGCTTGTCTCCGTATCACAATGGGGAGAATCTAGGCATAAAGATTCAAAGCCCAGGGAGCCTCAGCTGGGGTTGCATCTATCCATCCTGAGGCTCAAGCTGGTTATTGGCTGTGATCACCCAGAGCTAATGAACAGAATACCTATGTGTACTTTGTTCATGTGGCCTCTGGCTCTTTGCATTATTGTGCTGGGTTCTGGGGTAGAGAAGCCTCAGAGAGTACCAGGAAGAAGCCAAGTTGCCTTTTGTGACAAGCCTGGGGTTATTCATTTGCTGCCTTCTATTTGGGACCAGCCTCATGAGCTTGACACCTGTGCAGTAACACAGCATCCGCGCCTTCAAAAGAACCCCTCAGTTGATTTAATCCTATGCTGCCACCATCCTGAAACTACTCATAGTATTTTTATTTTGCACTGGGTCCCATTCACAATGTCTGTCCAAACTCACAGGATAGATACATTGATTCCTGCTCTTCATGGGACGGGAGAAACTCTAGAAGAGCACATGGGACCGGATATACTGCTGTGCTCTTTAAGAAAAAAAAGTCATCTGCTACAGCGGGTTTGTGGAGAAATGAAGATATAACTGAACCATTAAAAGACCTTCTGGCCTGGCACAGCTGCCCAAGCCATAATCTCAGCTATGCTAGAGGCTGAGTCAGGAGGATCACAAGTTTGAGGCCAGTCTCAGCAACTTAGTGAGGCCCTGTATCAAAATCAAAATCAAAAGGGCTGGGGATGTAGTTTGATAGAAGTGCACTGCTGGATTCAGTACAAAGATAAAAAATCTTTTCCTTCAATTTTATAAATTTCCCAACCTCCCAGAAATGCCTTCAGGTCCTACCTGCTCCAGAAAGCCCTCCTAAAAAGAGACAGAAGATCCATTCAACAAGTCCTGACAGAGTGCACACAGGGGAGCATTCAGAGGGGACCTAGAGTCTGTCCTCAGTGGGCTGCAGAGTGCCAGTGAGGGCACAAAAGGAAAGCAGAGGGCAAAGCACTAAGGGCCCTCCAAATGACGCCCAGAGAGGTTCAAGAGCTTAATAGGCCACTTCCAGCTGGGAGACCTGACAACCAGCTTCCAGAAGGTGGCATCCATGTGACTCCCTCCCACTCATGGATGGGAGGACCACTCATTCAACAGCAGCACTCTTTTGTTCTGAATAGACACCAAGTGTTCTAGGCGCTAGGGATGTAGCCGACAGGAGAAGAAGTATGCTCCCTTGTGGGGCTCACACTACACGTTACAGCCAAATAACAGCCCCATTAAAAGTTAGTATGTAATGTTCCTTTACTGTAGTAGAACTTTTGTACTTATTGTACAATAAGTCCAGAGGCAAAAGGCAACAGCCAAGAAGGCCAGACCAAGATGGTAGCATTAGGGCCCAGCTTGCTGAATAAAGCCCTGCCTTGTTTGGCTTTGGTACAGACCTCGTACCCTACTCTTCTTTTCCACTTCTCCCAGTTGGGATGTGCTGAGGGCTGATCAGACACTCAGATACCTATAGGGAGGACAACAGGGAAGAAAGAAAGACAAAGAGACAATTGTCAGGGTCCAAGGGGGACTGGGGAGAAGTTTGCCTCTAGTGGAATTCCTTGGCTACCTCCGCAGCTGGCTCACTTACACTGACTAGCAAGAAGCACAGGTAGCATGGAGCGTAACTAGAGAAAATGGGTGGATAAAGACTAAACTGATGAGGAACCAGATTGTTCTCTAAACCCAAATGCCCGTAGTTTTGATAACTGTCTTCAACAGACGCTATCTTGCCTCCTAAGTGCCCAGCTACTAATATTCCTCCCGCAGCAAGGGTG
>NW_004524587.1:9183698-9184462 GCF_000260255.1 Octodon degus
TGAAGATTAAAGTCACAATGGCTAGTTTTACACACTTCCCTGAGGGATGAATGGAGGTTTGGGATTACTGGTCTCACCTTTGAGATTTCTTATTGTCTAATAGGGGGTGGACCATCCTCTCCCACCTACTCAGACTATAAAACTAAGACTGCTAAGATTAAAGATAAGACGAAGGCTAAGATAAGACTCATGTACCCTTACTACCACCGGATGACTATTACCTGAACAACTATACTAGCAATCTCATTGGTTGATCATAATTTTTATCGACATTGTACCTGCCTCGTGATTTGTTACTGTATACAATATCCTTTGGCAACCCATTTGGGACCTTTCCTGTCTCTCAGGAGCTATTCTTAGTCCCCATTCCTCTTCTCCAATAAATTTTCATACTCCTAACCTCCACTGTTTCTTAGAATTCATTCTTCAACTTCGAGGAATGAAAACTCGGTATATTTGACATCTAGCATTTCCTCTCTATGACCCTCATTAGACTTTAGAAGCACACATCTCTAACTTCACAAGCCCACAGTCAGAGTGGCATTTGCCCTAGGAGGCCCAATACCTCTGAGTTTCATCCATACCTGATTTGGATAAATTTCAGGTTTTAGACTTTGGCATTGGTGCTTTAACAAATTTAGACTTTGGGTGGAATGAGTAACTATAAATTGCATTTGAGAAGGACATGAATTTGGGGTGGTACAAAGCTACAGTGTGACTGTTGGTCCCTCTACATTCTAATGTTGGAACATAGCACCCACTGC
>NW_004524587.1:9186127-9193935 GCF_000260255.1 Octodon degus
AAAAAAAAAAAAAAAAAAAAAGACATGGAAAAGTATTTACAATATGGAAATAAGGAATAATGAGATTAGGATTTCAGACTGCTTTCTGCCAAGAGAAAATATATTTCTGAAGTTCTAAACAAACCTTCAGCAGCAGGACTTGTTTAGCCACTACTGCCCATCACCTCCAGACAACTATCAATAGCAACATGACACAGTTTTATATTTCTTTGCATTGTATAATATTTTTGTACATTTAAAATTGAAAGAAAAAAGATTTCAGAGATAGAAAGTTCTGTGTGATGGTAACTGTCTCCACTGTGAAGGCCATGGAAACTGAAAGAGAAGGACAGCAGCCCTTTGATGTCAGTGAGCTCTGTGCTGCATCTTGTAGCCTCCATGGCAACAACAGCAGGACTAAGGCTGGAGGTAGGCCCTCAAGTCTCCAGTGAAATGGCCGGGGGACACATTCACAACCTTATCACTACAGAGCAGAAACTAAGTGAATAAGCCAAAAGTACTCAGACTTCTGATTGTCCCTGAATAACCATTCTGCAAAGATAGTAACCACTGAGAGTTGTGGTTCCAGCCAAAATAAGAAATGAAATGCTGTAGTATTAGTCACTTTTCCATCCTTGGGACAAAATACTGAACGGTGCAATTTATAGGAGAGGTTTACTTTGGCTCTCGGTGCTCATGGTTTCAGCAGATCAAGTCCATGGTTGGCCGGCCCCAAGACAGATGCAGTGTGGTAAAACGCATAGTAAAGAAAACCTATTCAATCCAGGGTGGACTGTGAGTTAGTTGATACATTGTGTCAATTTGGCGGAATCAGCTCAGGCAGTTCTCTGGGTGGGGGCCTGCAGGTGGGTAGGGCCCAGGAATTGAGAAAGGCTTCCTGCCGCCCTGCCCGGCTTCAGTGGAGAAGTTCCAGTCTTCAGAGGAGCTTGATCTTGGCAGCTGCACCACTTTGGAAGAGCTACAATCTCCGCCATGGAGCGCCAGTGTTCGCAGTCAGCGCAGAAGGGAGAAGCTTAATGGACGCAGCAGCTGCTGCTCCTCCTCTGCTCTTCATTGTTTTCTGCTACATGAACTGCTGCCGAGCGCCTTGGAGCCAGCGGGATATGGACTGAACCCTCCAGTAACTGTGAGCTAAATAAACCTTTCCTTCCTTCATTTTGAGTGTAGAGTATTTGTCCTAGCAATGAGTAAAAAGTAACTAAGACAGACAGGAAGGGAAGAAAGAGAGCACGGATGTACCCTTCCAGTGAGCCACCTCTTCTGGCCACGCCTCACTGCTTAACAGCCATAAGTTAATCAATGGATTGATCCATTGATGAATATAGTGCTCCCTGACTCAATCACTTCCCCTAGTCCCCACCTATGAACATATCTTTTAGACATAAATCAAAACAAATGCCAAGGCACAATCACGTCAAAGTTCAAGAAAGGCATTTCCTTTTGCCGTGACTGTAAATAACTTATTTTAGGGGCTGCTCACCAGACATAATGGTGCACACCTGTAATCCCAGCACTCGAGAGGCTGAAGCAGGAGGATTGTCATGAGTTTGAAGCCAGCCTGGGCTACACAGTAAGACCCTGTCTCAAAACAACGTGCTCAAAAGACATATCTTCTTAGCCCAACTAGAGCACATGTTCTGTGTCAGTTGCCTGGACACAACAGTCGCAGAATGGGCCTTCAAACTGGCACTTCCCCAGAACCCTGATACTTTGAAAAATATAAAGGTAATGCATAGGCCAGTGATGTAGCTCAGGGGCACAGTGCCTGCCCAGCAAGTGCGAGGTCCTGAGCTTGGTTCCTGGTACCGAAATAAATAAATAAATAAATAAATAAATAAGCTGGGCATGGTGGTACACACCTGTAACCCCAGCACTCAGGAGGCTGAAGCAGGAGGATCAGTGCAAATTCGAGGCCAGCCTGGGCTACAAAGTGAGCTCAAGGCCAGCCTGAACTGCATCACAAGACTCTGTGTTGAAAAGACAAAAATAAATAAGTAAAATAAAATAAAGGTAATTCCCAGAATTTCTCGCTCCCCCACCTATATAAAGAAACCTGAGCTTTCCATTAAGTTTTAGACATTGTCTTCTTTCTTTGTTTATTGCCTGCTGTTTTGTTTCATGCACACACCAGCTCAGAGGCACTGTGCAAGTAGAGTCTACCACTGCCTCTCCAGCACAGCACACACCTACAGAATACAGGTGCTCATATACCCTTGGAGAAAGAATTCATTGGGAGGTGCCAGTTTTCAATAGAAATATTCTTACTTGGCAAAATAAAAAGCTGCCAGTTGTGCATAGTTCTTCATTTTTTAAAGGTATTATTAGGTCTGGGACTATGGTAATACAAGAACTGGCCTCAGGCACCCTACAGCACAGCTGTTGTTAGAGGGAAGGAGGAAGAGCAGGACAGTGGATGGCAGGGTAGGTGGGTGGATGTGAGTGAATGGGTGAGCAAGTGGGTGGTTCTGCTCTGGGAAAACAACCCCCACCTGCTGGGTGTGGTGACTGACAGGAGGTGGCCAGGGGTAGCTTCCCAGGGCTGCCCACCTTGCAAGCTCACCTAGGGAACCCTTCACAGCTCATAGTGCGGTGGGCTGTGGGCCCTGCTGCACGTTGGGTCAGCAAGGCCCCCAGTATCCTCCACAACACACATCCCACCTGCGGGACTCCCGGCCGTGCCCACGGGCGCCCCAGCCACCCGGCGCTCAGGTGCGCGCTCCGGGGGGCCTCCAGGCCAGTGCGCGTGCGCACAGGTGCCACCGGCCGCCCCGCCCTGGGCTTGGCCACCTTCCCGGAAAACTTGTGGTTGGCTGTTGCCCTCGGGTTGTCCCGGGCCATGGAAAAGGCGTCGTCGGGGGCTCAGGCCCGGCCGAGAGAGGGAGACCCGGGCCGGCGCCCGCGCCCTGACCCGCGCCACCCCGAGCGACCACGGGCCCGAGCCGGGGAGCCGCGCGGGGAAAGGAACGGGGACGCGCGCAGGGACGTCGCGGGCCGGCGCGAGGACCGGGACAGGCACCGGGACAGAGGCCGCGACGCCCGGCCTGACCGGGCCCAGGCCGCGGGCCGCCGCGCGGGTGAGCAAGGAGTCCCAGCAAAGTCCCGCCAGAGCCGGAGGCCGGAGCAGCCGCGGGGACCCGGTTGGGACGCGGCCCCGCCCCCCTGGCCCGCGCCCTGGGAAACCCCGGAGCCGCCGGCCCCGAGGAAGGAGGGGTTCGCGCACCGCGGACCGGAGAGGTGAGGGGGACTGGGGCCGAGTCGCGGAGGGTCCGGGTGAAGTGAGAGTAAGGGGTGAGGGGCGTCCAGGCACTGCACTGGTCCCCCTGCTACTCCTCCTAGGAAGCTGCTCTAAAGGAATAAACGACATTTGTCCCTTTGGCGCTTTTGGGGTTGACCCAGGGGGGGAAGGAAAACCTAACTGTGTTCCCAGCTTGTGGCCCAAACCGGATTAGCAAAGCAGAACGTACTCTTCTTGCAGTTGCAGGGTCTGTGTTTGGGGGTCCAGAAAGGAGGAAGTAGTCTTGAGTAGTTGTGGTGGGTGGGGCTAACCAGAGGCTCCTCCCTCAAGCTCCTTCCAGTGGTCCTAGGGCCGCCCTAAGGGCAGGAGACCCTTGTCCTGTGTTCTAAAGTCAGCCCAATAAAGAGTTAATAGAGTTGTGCGGACCGGCCCCCGGGGTGCTCTAAAATGGGGATTGAGACTGGGTGTGATGCACGCGCGCCTGTAATCCCAGCACTTGAGAGGCTGAAAACAGTAGGATCACTATGAGTCCCATCTGGGTAGTGAGAACCTGTAGACCTTGTAGTAAATACATTTTAAAAAATTAAAAGAAAAAAGAGTTAATAGAGTAATGTATTACCCCTTCCAGGTCTGTATGCATTTCAGAAACACAGCTGGGAGAGCCTACACTTTCATCCGATGAACTAAGCCTATCCACACGTCTCCCACCGAAGGCATAGACTGTCACCCTTTTGTCTCTGAGGCCATTCTAGGTAGCCTCTTTTAAATCTCACGACAGCTGGCGATCTCACTGTCCTGAATAAACCAACTTCATTGTTTCTGCCTTGAAGGACACAGCATTCCCATAAACCCTGTAAGGAGAGAGCACCCAAATGTTCTGGAAGGCTTGTGAGGTACCAGAGTGTAGGTGTAACAGAGAGACAGGGTGGCCTGGTCCCCACACCCCACCTAGGGAGCTAACATTCAGTCCAGCTGCACAAATGCTGCTGAGGGCCGGTGAGATAGCTCAATGGAGTAAAAACCTGCTTTGGCAAGTGCCCAGACCAGGATTTGATCCTGGTCCCACATGCTACGTCAGCCCCACCCCTGGGTGCACTGAGCCAGAGCCAGAGTCAAGGCATAGTGGCACACACCTGTAATCCCAGCGCTGGGGAGGCTGAAAACAGGAGGATCACTACGAGTCCAATATGCATAGTGAGACCCTTTACCAAATACTCAAATGAAAAAAAAAAAAAAAATGCTGCTGAATGGGCAGGTTATGTTCCAGGCCCAGGGACTGAATAGATGGGATGTCACCCTTGCCCACCCCACCAAGGAGACAGGTTCTGGGGCCATGGATGCCTTCTGCCTTTTGACACCTAGCATTCCTGTGGGACCTGGGAGGTTGAGCCCAGTCTTTCCCAGTTGTTACCACACAGTGGGAAAGCTACTATCCTGAGTTTATGTTATATTATCTAAAACCAACTAGCAGGACAAAGGGTGTGTCAGATATGTCACTGGCCCTTGCTCTTGTTCTGGCTCAAGCCACATCATACTGCAACTGCCTGACTAGGAAATCAACCTACGTTTGTAGGTTTCCTTATAAACTAGAAACCCAGTTCCCCCATTCCACTCCATTGCACCCTATAATGAGTGAAGGAAATACTCAGGTTTTTCTGCCTCTTTTGCTCACAACAGGTTTGATGCTTGAAACTAAGTGGTAACTTATTTTTGTCTCTTCTCTGGTTAAACATTTAATGGTCAGGATGCAGGGATGGAGCTCTAGCATGGGCTAGTTGCAGCATAGTGTGACAGGGTCCCTGCAGGAGGAACTTGGAAAGAATGGGGCTGGGCTCCTAGCCAGACTCAAGAGAGTCACTAGACCTCAAGTTGATCTCTAGAGAAGGAAGAAGGGAAGACTGGCAGAGGCAGATGAAGGTGTTTCCTTCAGAGCACTAGCTCTGCAGTGACCCAGAAGCGTGGCACAGCCCATCAAGTTTTGGCAAAGAGAAACCCACCATAGTTGAGTTTGTGAGTTGGAGGTTATGAACACAGAGAGGCATACAAGGCCCCCCTCTGAGGAATTAAAAGTTTTAAGAATCTCAAAGCTAAGACAGACATGACCATGTTGTAGAACGATCCCTGGATCCCAGCAAGTTGAGTGCAGCCTTCCGTTGAGTCTTGGACAAAGACCACTGTGTGCTAAATAAAGCAGGAAGAGAAGAAACTGAAAGTACCAAGGGTAGCAGAGGAAGAGATGATCAGAAACTCTCAGATGTTGTCTCTCCATTTCCACATGCCTCGAGGGATTCCAAAGTAAGGGACAAAAGAGAATGCCAGCCCAGAGGACAGTCAGGCTCTTCTGGATGCAGTGACTTTTGATCAGGCGTGGTCCATGCTGAATGGAGAACCTCAGCTCCCAAAGAAGGTAGTTCACAGATACCTGGTTAGACAGCTACTTGGTTAGTCAGCCCCACAGGCAGGTGAACAAAGTGGCTTCAGTGGTGGTGATGCTCAGATACATAGGATTACAGGATCTGTCACGAGTTACTTAGAGAGATGTGCCACATGCTCAGATGTCCTGTGGGGCCCTAGCCCAGGGGATTCTCTGGAGTCTGAAACCCGGTGCAACATTTGTGTCTGTTCTGCATATTTTATAGCGTTTCAGCCTATCACAGATTCACAGGTTCTAATACTAAGCGAGCCACTGAATTGGAAGCCCTTTTCTAATGGCTGCATGTGCTTTCCAGTTATGGTGAACCCCCTTCCGGGAGATATGTGCCTGCACACCCCAGGTCTGGCCAAGAGGAAGTGGAATATTACCAGTCAGAGGCTGAAGGACTTCTGGAATGCCACAAATGCAGATTCTTGTGCACTGGGAGAGGTGAGCCTCAGTGGAGTCAGCTTGACCGTTGGTCATTGCAAATCGTGCTAGAAAATGGGGGTGGGGGGCGATTCTGAGTTGGTTAACCAAAATTAAGCAGACTTACTTTTTGGGGTTCCTAGCATTTTCATTTTATATTTGCATGGGGTTCTTACCTTCAAAAAAAAGAAGGTCTGCAAAGTGCTGGTAGACTTCCTGTGATTTTTGGCCTGCAGCATCATGCAGCTGTCCTTGCAGCTTTCAGACGCCAGTAGAAGTGGGTTGTCATTTGTTGGCAAGGAGGCTCCACTGGCTGAGTTTGAGGAGAGGGAAAATTGCCCAGTAGGCAGCCAGTTTGCAGCCCAAGCCACATGAACAGGAGCAGATGATCTCCTTGGAGACCTGATGTCCAAACACTTAAATCAGTGACTTTCATTTTTAAGTAAGCCTTAAAATTCACTTTTATTACATGAAGAATACATATATACATTTGATCAGTGACTTAAATGTCATTGCCGGGGATACCCAGGAAGAAATAATTATATTTTACATTCAGGCCAAGTTCAGACACACAGGAACAAAAATGTCATGAAACTGTTTACCTTAGTATATACTCAGTGCACCATTTCCTGTTGCATCAGAAACAAAAATCAAAACAAACAAAAACCCACCTTATTGTATACCCAAAGCCTGAAAAACAAATAATACATGCCAGCTCCAAATGTGGCTTCCCAGGGTTCTCTCTTAGCACAGGCCCTGGCCTTGCAAGTAATGAAGAAAATCTGGTTTGTCAGGACGAGCTGTAATGGTGCATGTGATTTGTGAGAAATCTCCCTGGGCTGCCTGTGACTAAGGGAGAAAACACTCCAGCCTAAGGGGGAGAAATCCTGCAATTCATAACTAAAAATGTATTGTAGGATGATTACAAGGATTTACATGATTATAGGATTGTAAGAAACTTAGATGAAAAGGCTCCAGGCAGGGCCGGAACATAGTTCAGTGGCACAGTCCCTGCCTATCAAGTATAAGAGCCTGAGTTTGATTCCTGGTACCAAAAGAAAATAAGGGGGAAAAAAGGTTCTGGGTAATCTAGGCACAAGAATCATTACCCAAATTTACATGTGTAGGCACAATCCCATTGCCTTAATTTTCTCAACAACTCCTGAGGCTCAAAGGGGCCTTGTGAGTTACCCGAAGTCAGGGCTGGTACGTTAAATCCAGAGCTGGAATTGAAACCCTCTGAGGCCTCAAATGGTTTAGTTGCTTGACTTTCTTCTCCCAGATGATACAACTTTTGGGAAAGAGCCTGGACTGGCCAACAGGCTTTCATCCTAGAGAGATTTTTTGGTCTTTTTCCTTCTGTTATTGACTTACAAAGAGAAAAGGGCAGGGCTTGGGGCTTCTGATTGAGAAGCTGTAATCCAGCCTTGATTGCGTCTTGATTTGGCTTTGAGTCTGAAGTTTGGGTTTCCAATCCAGGTCATAAAAGGATGGTTCAGCCCTCAGAGGCTAACATATTCAAGCTTATAAAGACCACTGGATGTGCGAGGCAGGTATAAGCACAACACAACACCAGGAACTTGTCTCCAGCAGGAAACACATACCTGGGTAAAGGTCACCCAAAGTGTTTTAGACCTGCCTTAGAGTGGGTCATTTGTTACTTCTTTTCTATGCCAGTGAAATCACAGAGAGAGAGAGAGAGAGAGAGAGAGAGAGAGAGAGAGAGAGAGA